>NC_073696.1:163969748-164090655 GCF_029784165.1 Wyeomyia smithii | reverse complement strand
TCATCTTCACAGATAGTCTCAGTGCCATTGAGGCTCTGCGATCGATGAAGCCTGTGAAGCACACCCCGTATTTCCTGGGGAAAATACGGCGGTTTTTAAGTGCTTTAACAGATAAAAATTACCGGGTTACCTTAGCGTGGGTCCCTTCTCATTGCTCGATTCCGGGTAATGAAAAGGCTCTTTTGCTAAGGTGGGTGCTATTGATGGCGATATTTATGAAAGACCAATTGCTTATGATGAATTTTATAGCATTTTGCGTCAGAGAACACTCAACAGTTGGCAATCATCATGGAACTCAGATGAACTGGGACGGTGGCTACATTCCATTTTTCCTAAGGTATCGACGAAAGCATGGTTCAAGGGGTTGGATGTCGGTCGGGACTTCATTCGCGTGATGTCCAGACTTATGTCCAATCACTACACGTTAAACACGCATCTCTTTCGTATAGGGCTTGTAGACAGTAATCACTGCGTTTGTGGCGATGGCTACCATGACATCGAGCATGTTGTTTGGTCGTGTACCGAATACTGTGGTGTTAGGTCCGAGCCTATAGATTCCCTTCGGGCCCGAGGAAAACAACCGAACGTACCCGTTAGAGACATTCTGGGAAGCGGTGATCTCCAGTACATGACACAGCTATACTGCTTTCTGAAAAACGCTGACATTAAAATTTAAAATTTTTTTTGTCTATTTGTCAGATTAAGGATACAAATATGCTATGCTGAAGACACGGAAACGAAGAGCCCGCATCTATGCTTACACAAATATTTTGAACCCACAACAAACAAGAATACAATTGCTCTACCAGTTGAAAAACAAAGTTCCAAAATAGTTTTAAGTCAAAATTGTATCTCCCCTCCTCTCTCTTTAAATCCCCACTAGCTCGTAGTCGGCCGCGAGAATAAAGAAAAGGCCTCCCTCTTTTCCCTGCTAACGTAGAATTAATACGAATTGTACTTGGCTCAGTAAAACAGAAAATGTATCGTGCCGTGTCAAATAAACTAATTTAAACCTAAAAAAAAAAAAACATTTTCTTTTCTATGAAACTATTTTAAATCCCACTAGATCTGTGTTAAATTATCACAAGACTAATTGGGATAGATATCGTTCTACGATCGGAGAAAATTTGAATGATGATATTATTTTACAAAATAGTGCTGACATTGACAGAGCATTAGATAATTTTAGCAGCTTAATACTCAATGCCCGGATTTTATCAGTTCCTAAGGCTCGAGTGGAAATTAATGCACCAGTTATTGACAGTGAACTTCAACTTCTTATACGTTGGAAGAGCATACGAAGACGTCAATATCAAAGATCTCGTGATCCTACTTTGAAAATTATTTTTCAAGAATTACAAAAGGAAATTAAACATAGATTCACTCTCTTGCGAAATGAGAATTTCATGAGAGAAGTTGAACAACTAAAACCTTATTCAAAACCTTTCTGGAAGCTTTCGAAGGTTCTTAAGAAACCTTCGAAGCCCATTCCAGTCCTTAAAGATGGTGATTGCATTTTTCTAACGAATGAACAAAAATCTCAAAACCTTGCTCAGCAGTTTGAGAGTGTTCATAACTCCAATTTGCACGTAGTAAGTCCTATTGAAAATGAAGTGAACCAAAAGTATGATCAGATCACCACCCAAGAATTTCTTTCCGAAGAGGAATTGGAAACAAACTTGAATGAGGTGCGAACTATTCTCAAAAAATTCAAAAACATGAAAGCACCAGGAGATGATGGGATTTTCTATATCCTCATCAGAAGACTGAAAACTCTTTAAATTTCCTGGTAAAAATTTTTAAAGATGCTTTGCACTAGCACATTTTCCTACGAAATGGAAAAATGCCAAAGTCACTCCAATTTTAAAACCCGAAAAGAATCCAGCTGAGGCATCAAGTTATCGACCAATTAGTTTACTTTCCTCTATTAGCAAACTTTTTGGAGGAATTATTCTGAATAAAATGATTACACATATTAATGAGAACTCAATTTTTGCAAATGAGCAGTTTGGTTTTCGCCATGGGCATTCCACTACTCATCAGTTGCTTAGAGTAACAAATATGATTCGAACTAATAAATCTGAAGGCTATTCGACTGAAGCTGCTCTTCTAGATATAGAAAAGGTGACAGTGTTTGGCATAAAAGTTTAATAGCTAAAATGTCAAATTTCAGTTTTCCGCTTTACCTCACAAAAATGATACAAAGTTATTTAACTGACCGCACTCTCCAGGTAAACTATCTAAATGGTAAATCTTATAGATTGCCTGTTAGAGCTGGTGTGCATCAGGGGAGTATCTTGGGCCCAATCTTATATAATATTTTTACTTCTGATCTTCCTGATTTACCACCAGGTTGTGAGAAATCTCTGTTTTGTGACGATACAAGCATTTCCGCAAAAGGAAAAAGCCTTCGTGTTATATGCAGTCGGCTACAAAAAAGTTTAGATATATTTTCTTCATACATGCAGAAATGGAAAATTTCCCCTAATGCTTCTAAAACACAGTTAATTATTTTTCCTCATAAGCCAAGAGTTTCATTTCTCAAACCCACCCATAACCACGTTATTAAGATGAACGGTGACAGTGCGTCTTGAACTGTCCTACAGATCAGACGTTTTTTCGGTTGCTTGTGGACTGGTCTTTGACTGCCTATAGCTTCAAAGTTTGTGTTATGTCAGTGTGTCTTTTAAAGACTACCTGAAAGTTATTTCCTATCAGTCTCTCTAAAGACTACCTACTTTTGAATTTACCATTTGTTTTAACTTTTTTCGTATCACCTGGAATGGCTGGACGGAAAAAGAAGCCTCGCATCGCTGCGGGGAGGAAAAGAGAGGCATCTCTTTCTGACACTTCGAGTGTCTGTAGTGACAATCCTTTTGATATTTTGCCTGAGCAAGAAGCTGGTGAAATGGAAGTTACCAATAATGAAACTATACAAAATATAAAATCTTTAAAAAAGGAGAAAGTTCCACCTATTGTGGTAACTATTTCTTCTGAATTTAATATATTCAAAAAGGAACTTTCAACGTTTGTTTCTGACGTTAAAGTTACCTATCAAATTGGCCGTAGAGGTGAATGCCGCTTATTAGCCGACTCAGTAAAGGGTCGTGATCGTCTTGTTCAGTATTTAACTGACAAGATGTACAAATTTTTTACATATGACACCAAGAACGCCAAGCCGTTCAAGGTTGTTTTGAAAGGTCTCACCAACGATCAAACCGTTGATGAGATCAAACTTACTTTAACAGAATTACTTGGCATAGCCCCTACCCAAGTAATTCTAATGAAACAAAAATCACGAGGCGAAAACAGTCAGAGAACTGGAATTTCCCTTGTTAATTATTTAATTCATTTTAACCGCAATGAGGTTAACAATTAAAAATTTTTTGAAAAAGCACATGCTTTGTATAATGTGCGTGTAAAGTGGGAAATTTATAGGAAGTCTGGCGGAGGTAAAAAGCATATTACCCAATGCCGTACTTGCCAACGTTATGGCCATGGTTCCAAATTCTGTAACATGGACCAAAAATGTCTTAATTGTGGAGACTCTTCTCACAAAAAGGACACATGTCCTGTGAAAGAGAGTATAAATTTTCGCTGTGCGAATTGTAACGGCAACCATATGTCAAATTTTTATCAATGCCCAGTCCGTTTAGCAATTGTTAAGGCAAGGCAAGGTAAACAAAATTCAATTTCTCAATTGAAACCAACTTCAAAACAAAATTCTCCAAGCGTACCAGTGACGCATAGTTTACCTACTCCTTTGAATACCCGTTTAACTTATGCACAGGTTACAGGTAGTTCGAACATTATACCGCCTAGTGTTGGTAGTTCGAAAATGACCGTTAATATGGGTAAGCAAAACACGCTAGAGAATAATTGTACACCTATTACTCCAGCTAATATTGCTGCCGAAAATATTTTTTCTAATGTCAACTGCCTATGGGGGCTATTACTGCAGGTAAACTTTCTTTTTTGCAACAGGCTATGTTCGATCTTATGAACGCCATGTTGCAGGCAAAATCAATGTTTGAAGCCATTCAAATAGGCACAAATTTTACTATTAAAATTGTTTCTAATTTAAAATTTAGCAATGATTTTAAATAAAACAATTAAAATATTAAATTGGAATGCTCGCTCATTGAAGGCCAATGAGAATGAGCTTTTTAATTTTTTAACAGTAAATAATGTGCATATTGCAATTATCACTGAAACATTTTTGAAACCTAACATAAAATTAAAATATGATCCCAATTACGTGGTTCATAGATATGATAGGATTCAGGGTTCCGGCGGTGGAGTTGCAATTGTTATTCATCGCCGAATCAAACATCGTGCTCTTCCCCATCTTGAGACGAAAGTTATTGAAACTTTGGGAATTGAAGTTCAAACTGAACTTGGGATTTTATTTATTGCCGCAGCATATTTACCATTTCAATGCACACGCGAGCTCAAAAATTATTTTGAAGGTGATTTACAAAAACTCACCAGAAATCGTTCGAAATTTTTCTTAATCGGCGATTTTAACGCTAAACATCGTTCATGGAATAATTCTCAAAGTAATTGCAATGGCAAAATTTTATTCAATGATTGTTCTTCAGGATACTATTCTATTTTGTCTCCGAATAGTCCTACATGCTTTTCTTCTGTAAGAAACCCTTCAACAATTGACTTGGTGCTGACAGATCGAAGTCATGTATGTAGTGATTTGATCACACATGCTGACTTTGATTCTGACCATCTTCCAATAACTTTTTCTTTATCACATGAATCAGTTTTAAACCCTATGAGCTCTGTTTTTAATTATAACAAGGCTAATTGGGAAAGATACAAAACTCATATTGAGAGAAATTTCAATAATGAGCTTGATTTGCAAAACGAAGTGAATATTGATTCCGCTTTGGAAGCATTAGAATGTGCAATTGTTGATGCCAGGAATTATTCTGTTCCAAAGGCTCGAGTGAAATTTGATTCATCAATAATTGACGAAAATCTTCAACTTCTAATTCGTTTGAAAAATGTCCGCAGACGTCAATATCAACGTACTCGTGACCCTGTTTTTAAAACTATTTATAAAGATTTACAAAAAGAGATTAAACATAGATTTACTCTTCTGAGAAATAAAAATTTTGAGACTAAAGTTGAAAAATTGAAACCATATTCAAAACCATTTTGGAAGCTGTCGAAGATTTTTAAGAAACCTTCAAAGCCTATTCCAGTTTTAAAAGATGGTGAACGTTTTCTTGTATCCAATGAACAAAAGGCTCAAAGACTTGCTCAGCAGTTTGAGAGTGTTCATAACTCAAATTTGAATTTTGTGAGTCCAATTGAAAATGAAGTCACACGTCAATTTGATTTAATTTCTTCCCAGAATATTTTACCTGCAGAAATAATTGAAACTAACTTGAATGAGATTAAATCAATTATTAAAAATTTCAAAAATATGAAAGCACCTGGTGACGATGGAATCTTTAATATACTAATCAAACATCTCCCTGAGAGCGCAATGGAATTTTTAGTGAAAATTTTCAATTGCTGCTTCAAAATTGCATATTTTCCCAAATTATGGAAAAATGCCAAAATTACTCCCATTTTAAAACCGGATAAGAACCCAGCTGAAGTTTCAAGTTATCGACCAATCAGTTTGCTTTCTTCAATAAGTAAACTGTTTGAGAGAATTATTCTTAACAGAATGATGTCACACATCAACGAAAATTCAATTTTTGCAAATGAACAGTTTGGATTTCGCCATGGGCATTCCACAACTCATCAATTGCTCAGAGTTACTAATATGATACGAGCTAAGAAATCTGAAGGTTATTCCACTGGAGCTGCTCTTTTAGACATAGAAAAAGCATTCGACAGTGTTTGGCATAAAGGTTTGATTGCGAAATTGCAAACTTTTAATTTTCCAATTTTCCTAATCAAAATTTTAAAAAATTATCTTACTGATCGAACTCTGCAGGTTGTCTATCAGAATTCAAAATCTGATAGATTTCCTGTCAGAGCAGGTGTACCTCAATGTTCAGTCTTGGGTCCAGTCCTGTACAACATATTCACTTCAGATCTTCCTGATTTGCCTCCAGGATGCACAAAGTCATTGTTCTGCGATGACACAAGCATTTCCGTAAAAGGAAAAAGTCTTCGTGTCATATGCAGTCGATTGCAGAAAAGTTTAGATATTTTTTCTTCCTACTTGCAAAAGTGGAATATCTCTCCCAATGCTTCTAAAACTCAAATGATAATTTTTCCGCATAAGCCTAGGGCTTCTTTCCTCAAGCCAAATAATAATCACGTTGTCAAGATGAATGGGGTTATTTTAAGTTGGTCCGACAAGGTTAAGTACTTGGGACTAATTTATGATAAAAAACTTATTTTCAAAGAGCACATTGAGAGTATACAAGCCAAGTGCATCAAATATACGAGATGTTTATATCCTCTCATTAACAGGAATTCTAAACTTTGTTTAAAGAACAAACTTTTGATTTACAAACAAATTTTTAGACCAGCAATGCTTTATGCTGTACCGATCTGGTCAAGTTGCTGTTCAACAAGGAAGAAAACGCTCCAAAGGATTCAGAATAAAATTCTGAAAATGATTTTGAAGCGTCCTCCTTGGTTTGGTACACTCGAATTACATAGACGTACTGGTGTTGAACCATTAGAAGCTATGTCAAATAAAATTATTAACAATTTTCGACAAAAATCGTTGCAATCCTCAATTGCTACGATAAGCTCTCTTTATAGCCAATAAGTTAGCAATTAAGTTAGTTGTAAGTTTACTTCCCCTTTTCTGACAAGTAGGTTTAAATCCCTACGATTGCGAAAGCAAACAAATCTTAACAATTAAAATTACAAATTTCTAACAGTGTTGAGAAGTCACCATTTGTGATTGGACACACATACTCATTATTTACTAATATTTTTCATAAACACTTAAGCTACTAACAAATCCCCCCTTAAAAAAAAAAAAAAAGATGAACGGTGTGGTCTTAAATTGGTATGATCAAGTTAAATACTTAGGGCTAATTTATGATAAGAATCTTACTTTCAAGGAGCACATTGGAAATATTCAGTCAAAGTGCAATAAGTATCAAATGTTTATATCCTCTTATCAACAGGAATTCTAGACTTTGTCTCAAGAATAAACTGTTAATTCACAAACAAATTTTTAGGCCAGCAATGTTATATGCAGTTCCCGTCTGGACAAGTTGTTGTGCAACCAGGAAGAAGACACTTCAAAGGATGCAGAATAAACTTGAAAATGGTTTTGAAGCGTCCTCCTTGGTTTAGCGCGAACGAGTCAAATATGTCAAGCCAAATTATCAACAAATTCCGACAAAATTGAGAATTGCAACGATTAGCTCACTTCTAGTCAGTAAGATAGTTTTAAGTTTATTTTGTGTTTATTTTAAGTTTCATTTTATTCCTTTTTTTCTCCTTGATAAGCAGGTTTAATAATTTTCCTACTATAACATTAACTGAACTGCGAAAGCTAATAACTTTCAATAATATAAAAAAGCGTACAAATATATATATATATATATATATATATATATATATATATATATATATATATATATATATATATATATATATATATATATATATATATATATATATATATATATATACATATATATATATATATATATATATATATATATATATATATATATATATATATATATATATATATATATATATATATATATATATATATATATATATATATATATATATATATATATATATATATATATATATATATATATATATATATATATATATATATATACTACCGGTACCCGCATAACTGTCCCATACTGATTCTGGTCACTTTTGAGTTATCATCGGAAATCGACTCAATTGTTATCATATTTTCTGGAAAAAAATTAAAATTGATACTTTTGTATGGAAAAACATGGAAAAAATACCAAGTTGTTTTTGTCCCATATTGAAAGTACCCGCATTACAGTCCCACTGCATAGTGGTACAAACTGCAAACATATAATTTTGCTCCAGATTAGTGTATATCGGATTATTTTAGGCGTATAGAAGTATTTCATTCAATAACTAGACTAATGTTGTTTATCTGTAGTACAATCTACGTTGCCAATGATACTGCCGGTTGCTGGTTGAATTTATATGTGATGGGACAAAATATGCGAGTACTTTCGAAATGTACCCGCATATTTTGTTCCTTTTTGTCTTTTTTTCAAGTTATGTAACGTAAAACCAATTCCATCCATAGTTTTATGTTCTCGACGATAAACTTGTGGTGCCATGAAGCTGTTATGGTCATTGTTTCTGGATGTAATTGCTGGAAATCCGAAAATTCACGGATAATATTAAATCGCCGTTTTCTCAATATGTTGTTTTTCATTATGGGACAGTTATATCAAGTATCTAGGTCATCAGCCTCAATTCATCAAGCGACACCTCAAACGACTTGGAACTAAAACTAGTTCGTTGGTGGAAATATCCATGAAAAAACGTCATGAGAAGAGAACCGTTCATTTTTGGCCAATTGGCCATGGCCATGTCGTGTTAAAAAAATGACTGTCCACATAAGCACTGATGATGGTTGCATGTAGCAGCCGAAATACGTATCTGCGGACGGTATTCGATTTTGCGTAGTAGAATTAAATGGAAATATAACCTATTCTTAATAATCAATTCCATTCTACTAAGACGCTCAAAAAAAATTTATTTTTATTTAGAGAAAACTTGTCAAGTGCTGGCGTTTAGAAAACCGTCTGAAATTCATTGAAACTCTTCTGAACATTTCAACATGGTTACTCTTAAGAAAAAAAATTCTAACAAAAACTTCTCTATTTGAAAATCTTAAATCTCATTCGCTTTCCTGCTATCGTTGCGAAAGGAAGCATTCGAAAACGGATCCGTTATTTTTGCTCGCTCGAACAAACAATACTGTATGGTGTGCATACAGTACGCTTGTGTTTTTCGGTTTCGTTGCTGATAGACAATAGACGTACGTCTAGCAGCCAGAGCAAATCCGCCGCCGGGCGCAGGTTACCCCTTGCGGCACAGAAGACTTTGTGCACTGTGTTCAGACTGTACGCGTGCTACTGGTGTTTTCGGTACCGACACTGTGACTGTGACAAGAAAGCAATTCAGTAGTCACTGTGAATTCCCCGCGCCGCCGGGCGCCGGCTATCTTCTAGCGGGGTACGAGAGTGTACATTGTGTACAGACGTTGCCGTAGGAACATCCTCACACCACCAACCGCTGGTTAGCCCCTAGTGCTGGTTCAGCTGACGGAGACTGATTGCGATTCCTACCAAGCCACCTACTGGATTAATACAACTATCAGCCAGGAGGGCACGTAGGCAAAAATACAAAAAGTCTGGTGAAGTGTTAACATTTGTTTTTTTTCCTTTATTTATTTTTTTTTTCAATACGGTTGTCTTCTTTCTTTTTTGATTCACCTTATTTTGAAAAATTGTTTTTACATTTTACAACAATTATTTGATTCCCCTTATATACGCATATATATTGGTTGCGTGCGGTAGAGCTAAAAATGGACGACATGAAGGTGCAACTATTCCTGGATGTGGAAACAAATGAGGAAGAGATTGAGATCTCCCCCATCAATTCCCCTCTACCTTCCCCTGTACCACCCCCTTCACCTAGCCCTGTATCAAGGGTACCCGAAGTACGGGTAAAAGCTTACCCAGATGCCGCGAAAGGTCCGTTCGTAGTTTTCTTTAGGTCTATAAAGAAGCCTTTAAATATAATTCAAATCGGCAAGGACCTGGCAAAACAGTTTTTGGACGTAACCGAAATTACAAAGATTAGACCGAACAAACTGCGAGTTGTCGTGAGTAGCTTGAAGCAAGCAAACGCAATTGCTAGCTACGAGCTCTTCACGAGAGAGTACCGCGTGTACATCCTTGCCAAGGACGTGGAGATCGACGGTGTGGTTACCGAAGGAAGCCTCACGGTCGATGACATTTTGCGTCACGGGGTTGGTTGTTTCAAGAACCCCCTGATTCAAGATGTAAAGATACTGGATGTCATGCAATAGCATTCGGTAGCCATCGAAGAAGGGAAGAAGAAATTCCTCCCTTCGGATTCCTTCCGTGTAACATTCGCCGGATCTGCACTGCCGAACTACATTTCTTTGGACAGGGTTCGTCTGCCTGTACGCCTGTTCGTACCGCGGGTCATGCATTGCCAAAACTGCAAGCAGTTAGGTCATACAGCCACTTACTGCTGCAACAAGGCACGCTGCAGCAAGTGCGGAGGCAATCATGCTGAGACCGCTTGCAGTGAGGATACTGAAAAGTGTCTTTACTGCGAGGGAACTCGGCATGACCTTTCGGCGTGTCCCGCGTACAAACAGAGCGAGGAAAAATTAAGCGTTCCCTCAAGGAACGATCAAAGCCCTCTTTTGCAGAAATGCTTAAGAGGGCCGAGCCACCCTCGACAGGAAACATCTTTTCCTTTTTGCCAACCGATGAGGGTACATCTGAACATCCCGTCGAAGGGTGTTCTTATGCCATGCCAGAAGGATCTATGAAGAGAAGAATGATCAACTCTCCTAATCTTTCTCTCAAAGGTCGCAAGATAACCCCTAGCGGAATGACCAATAAGCCAACACAAAAAGGAAGCGGTGAAGAAAAACCGAAGCAAGTACCTCCCGTTTTTAATTTCAATTCCAACCAGGAGTACCCACCGCTTCCTGGGGCACCGAATACCCCTCGTGCACCCATTTCTCGATCAGAAGATAAAAAAGAAACAGGGTTCATAAAATTTTCTGATTTTGTGGACTGGATATTTAAAACATTCAACATACCAGATCCCCTACAAAATATCCTTCTTGCCCTTCTTCCTACAGTGAAAACCTTTTTGAAGCAACTAGCGGCAACTTGGCCCCTCATTTCAGCTATCATATCTTTCGATGACTAATACGGCGAAAGAGGTTAGGAATTTTATCACTGTGTTACAAAATTGCAGAAGTATCATCCCCAAATTCGATCTATTTTCTCATTTGATAAATACATACAATTGTGAGGCAATTGCGCTCTGTGAAACCTTTCTCAATTCAAACGATCAACTCAATTTCTACGATTTTAACATAATTCGTCGAGATGGAGACTCACACGAAGGAGGGGTACTTTTAGGGGTCAAAAAGTGCTATTCTTTTTTCAGAATCGACCTCCCCTCGGTCTCGAATATTGAAGTCGTTGCCATTCAAACGAATATGAATGGAAATGCCTTGTTTCGTTATATCCCTCCATCCGCGCGGATTGAAAAGAGGCATCTCACTGATATAGCAGAGTTGCCTCCCGCGCCTTTTTTGATATTGGGAGATTTTAATTCTCATTGTTCGCTATGGGGGTCGCTGTACGACGACAACCGATCTTCTTTAATCTGTAATTTAATCGACGACTTCAATATGACACTTTTGAATACTGGGGAAGTGACACGTGTACCTAATCCTCCTGCACGTGAAAGCGTGCTTGACCTATCCCTTTGCTCGACATCACTAGCGTTAGATTGCCGGTGGAAAGTAATCAACGATCCCCACGGTATTGATCACCTACCAATCGTTATCTCAATTGCTATTAGATTTCTTGCCAAAAGTAAAGTTAGTTTTCGGAAGCCAATCATCCATTAATTCAAATTTCCTCTTCAAAAATTGGAAATATGGTTATGAAAACCCGTACTGCATTGATCAAAATAAATAATAGTCAGAAGTTTGGAAAAAGAACGCCCAGTTTGATATTTTTAACACATTTTACAACATGAAAATATAACTTTGTAATACCTTTGGGAATTCGAATGAGTGCATATGCTAGAAAAATTGATTGGGCAATATTCAATGGCTCTGCCAACTACTTCAATGTTTGAGTTGCGCCTTTACCATAATGATATCAAATCTGCATCTATTTTTTTTATTGACCTGGACGATCTTTCACATCGAATTTCGTATAGGGCTTTTAGACAGTAATCACTGCGTTTGTGGCGATGGCAACCATGACATCGAGCATGTTGTTTGGTCGTGTAACGAATACTGTGGTGTTAGGTCCGAGCTTATAGATTCCCTTCGGGCCCGAGGAAAACAACCGAACGTACCCGTTAGAGACATTCTGGGAAGCGGTGATCTCCAGTACATGACACAGCTATACGTGTTCATAAAACACGCTGGTATTAAAATATGAAACTCTTCTATCTATTTGTTAGATTACCATTCCCGCTACACGCTGAAAGAAGATGATACACTATGCTGGAGACACTAAAACGAAGACTCGGCATCTTTATGTTCACGCAGACACCTCAGACCAAAACTGCTCAAATAGAACATCACTGCTTAGCCATGTACAAATAAATAAATCGTATAACTCAATATAGTTAAAATCAAAATTTTAACTCCCCTCCTCTCACCTTAAATCCCCACTAGCTCGTAGTCGGCCGCGAGATATAAAAAATGTGCCCCCCTCTTTTCCCTGCTAATTTAGAATTTAAAAAAATGTACTTGGCTCAGTTAAACATAAATTGTATCGTGCCGTGTCAAATAAACTATTTTAAAACTAAAAAAAAATCTCAAATCTGTTCAAAATGCAAATATCCAATATTGTCTATGTTTTATTTTTTGTTAATTTCATACTGTTTGTTTAGATACAAAAGTAAACAAAGCTACCAAAGCAAAGCAAAGCCTTGGTGCTACAATCCGATTCGGAACTTGATTTTCTGTACATTATACACAGACTTCGCAGCCGACTGTTAAGTATACAGGACAATTGCGCGGCTAGCGTTACGATCCTACTGACACTAACAGTCTTTCCCGTGCCGAGACTCGATCCTACGACAACTGGCTTGTTAGGCCAGCATCGTACCTTGAGACGCCTACTTAGCAGATGCATCAAATCGTCGTTTGAAGCTTTGTTTACAAAAATGTTTGAAGCAAAGCAAAGCCTTGGTGCTACATTCCGTATCGGAACTCGACCTTCTGTTAATTATACACAGACTTCGCAGCCAACTGTTAAGTGTACAGGACAATTGCGGGGCTAGCGCTACGATCCTACTGACACTAACAGTCTCTCCCGAGCCGAGACTCGAACCTACGACGACTGGCTTGTTAGGCCAGCATCGTACCTCGAGACCAGCTAGGAGAGTCAAAAATGTTTACGTACATTAATAATCAGGGTGGCCACTCTACCGGGAAAAGCAGAATTAGACGGGAATTTCAAATCACCGGAAAAAGACGGGAAAAGCAGGAAATTAGGCTTCACATCAGGAAAATCATCCTCCTGAGTCCTGAATGTCTTCTACTAATGTTGCCAATTAACAAGTTGTAGCAAATTAATTCCTAGATCTGGAAAATATATACATTGGATTAAAAAGAATATTATTCATTTTTTAATAATTATTCTTTTTTTCCAAATTATAACGATCTAAAATTGATGTCATTAAAAAACTATTTTAGCAATACAATTTTTTGATATATCTTAGAATTTTCAAAACGATTTCGTCAGGATGTGTTGAATGCTGTTTTGAAAAAGGAGCTCAAATTTATCGAATTCCTGAAAAACTGTCATGCTTTCGTTTAGAAATGTATTAAAATTGCTTTCTGCGCAGTTTTTGGTTTGGTTTTTCTCGCCATTTTTTAATGCGAATTTCGGAATTTCCGTGGTTTATCATGCGGATTTTCAGGAAAAGTCGCGTTTTACACCGATTATTTTGAATAATATTCTTTTCAAATTGCTTATTCAACAAAGTGTGTCGGTTGAGTTTATTTCACGGATTTTTGATAATTTCTCAAACATTTCTTTGGTCCCAGAATCGAAACTTTTCAAAAAAAAAAAATGTTTCGAGATGACAGATCTCAACGTTTTATGAATTTCTAACACATTTACCATAAAAAATGATTTTAACAGCTCCATGTGAATTTTTCCATTGGTCACTTTGAGGCTCTTCTTCCCGAAGTTCGCTTGAGAACAAATTTTGCATGAGAAGACAAAACTTCTAAGCTCTAATGTAAAATGATCGATGTTTAATTTTTTTCCATACATTTCATTGGCATTCAAGAGCAGGTTGTCAGAGAGAAAAAGCAGAAGGAAGATTGTCAACGATTTTTAGATAAAAAGGGCGCAAATTGTGCAGGAGGTCTCCATGAAGGTACTTTTTTTTTTGTTCACACAACATTTATTTGACACGGCACAATACAAATTTATGTTTTACGGAGCCAATTTAATCTAATGCCTTATGGTCTAAAATATCTTATAAGCTAAAGGCAAATTCTTTACCCTCGCTGCCGACTACTAGTCTAGTCTAGTCGACACTAACACAGCCAGTACTTGAAAGGATCCTGGAAAATGATATCCATCATTTAACAAAAATGATTTCCATACATTTTTCTTGTCAACGGCCAGGCCTACTGTGTAGCGCAATATAATACAATATAATCTAAGATCGGGGACAATCCGTACCAACCGATCCGTATGTAAGAAGTAATATACCTAATTCGTTGGAAGTGAAAAAGCTAAGAAAGTACACTCCTTTGTTGACCAATCTCCTGGGATGCTGCCGCCTACGAGCTGAAACTAAATCTAATACTAAAACTAACATGATTTTTTTTATCCGAGATTCGTTTCGCTGTTAAATTGGCACCTTGATTCTTTTCAAGTAGCTATAAAAATGTAGCATGTATGGCAAGTTTCGCTGAGCGAGAATATCACGAACTGGCACATAGGGCTGCATTCGTCGGGCCCTGAGGGTATCCAAAAGTAGAGATCTGGCGCCGCAGAATTCAGCACACACCCAAACCACGTGTTCAGTGTCTTGATACCCCAATCCACAAACACAATGATTACTGCTCGCCAGCCCAATACGCAATCTAGCCTAGCCTAGCCTAGCATCTATCCCGTAGTGGTTGGACATAATCCGAGACATCATGCGAATGGATTCTCGTCCTACATCCAACCGCCGAAACCAAGGTTTGGTGGAATCCTTGGGGATGATGCTGTGTAGCCACCTCCCCAGTTCTCCCTTATCCCACGAGGCCTGCTAGTTGATAAGTGTACTCTGACGTGAAAATTCATTGTAGGCAATTGGTCTGTTATAAATATCACCGTTTGTTGCGCCCACCTTAGCCAAAGTGTCCGCTTTCTCATTGCCCGGAATGGAACAATGAGAAAGGACCCACACTAAGGTAATCTGAGAAGATTTTTCGGATAAAGCACTCAGATGTTCCCGTATTTTCCCCAGGAAATACGGAGAGTGCCTTACATCCTTCATCGATCGGAGAGCCTCAATAGAACTGAGACTGTCCGTAAAGATGAAGTAATGGTCCGTGGGCATTGTTTCAATAATCCCTAAGGTATACTGAATTGCAGCCAATTCTGCAACGTAAACAGAAACAGGATTATCGAGCTTGTAGGAGGCGGTAAAATTATTGTTGAAGATACCGAAGCCAGTGGACCCGTTGAGAAGTGATCCATCAGTATAAAACGCACTGCCGCAGTTGATGTTTTTATATTTGTTATAAAATATTTTAAGGATCTGCTGCACGCGTAAATGATCCGGGATTCCACGAGTTTCTTTCATCATGGATGTATCGAAAAACACAGTAGAAACAGAAGTATCTAATAAGTTGACACGATTGGAGGTGTATGAGGGAGAATTTATACTTTGAAACATGTGATTGAAATACACAGTCATGAAAGGGGTTTGAGAATTAAGTTCAACTAGCCTATCGAAATTTTCAATTACCAAGGGGTTCAAAACCTCACATTTGATGAGAATACGAGTAGTCAGATCCCAAAAGCGGTCTTTTAATGGGAGAACGCCCGCCAAAACTTTCGAACTCATCGTATGGGTCGAATGCATGCAACCTAAGGCAATACGCAAACAACGATACTGCAATCGTTCCAGCTTGATTAAATGGGTGTTTGCAGCGGAGCGGAAGCAGAAATACCCGTATTCGAGCACCGACAATATCGTTGTTTAGTAAAGCCTTATGAGGTCTCCTGGGTGGGCGCCCCACCATGATCCAGTAATTGTCCGGAGAAAATTTACTCGCTGTTGACATTTTTTCATCAAAAACCGAACATGACCTCCCCAGGTGCCTTTCGAATCGAATCAGACACCAAGATATTTAGATACCAAAACCTGAGAAATCGTTTCACCCATTAACTGTAAGTGGAGCTGAGCAGGCTCACGCTTCCTAGAAAAAACTACTGTCTCAGTCTTCTCCGGAGAGAATTCGATACCTAGCTGTAAAGCCCAAGCAGACAAATTGTCCAAGGTATCCTGCAATGGTCCTTGCAAATCGGCAGCTTTGGCTCCTGTAACAGAAACCACGCTGTCATCTGCAAGTTGTCTTATCGTACATAAATTTTCCAGACATGCGTCAATGTCATTCACATTAAAATTGTAAAGAAGGGGGCTTAAGCATGAGCCCTGGTGAAGACCCATGTAGCTAATACGAAACGTTGCCAAATCGCCATGCGCAAAATGCATATGCTTTTCGGACAACAAATTATGCAGAAATATGTTCAAATTGGTGAAAATCCTTGTCGGTGAAGTTTGCCCGAAAGAATGTCAACAGAAACGGAGTCAAAAGCCGCCTTAATGTCCAAGAACACAGATGCCATTTGTTCTTTGCGAGCATAGGCTAGCTGAATACCTGTAGAAAGCAACGCAAGACAGTCATTCGTCCCTTTGGCATGGCGGAAGCCAAATTGAGTATCTGATAGTAGACCGTTTAATTCGACCCAATGTCTAAACGACGGAGTATCATTTTCTCCATCAATTTCCGGATACAGAATAGCATTGCAATCGGCCTATAAGAGCTGTGATCAGAAGCTGGTTTTCCCGGTTTTTGGATGGCGATCATTTTCACTTGCCTCCAATCCTGCGGTACAATATTTTGCTCCAGGAACTTTTTGAACAAGTTCAACAAGCGCCTCTTGGCAGTGCCGTGTAGATTCTTCAATAAGTTGAATTTGATTCTATCTAACCCAGGTGCGTTATTGTTACAGAACAGGAGGGCAACTGAAAATTCTGCCATCGTAAAAGGTGATTCTATCGCGTCGTGGCCCGGAAACGTATCGCGAACAAAGTTTTGCGCCGGAACAGAATCCGGACATACTTTCCTGGCAAAATCAAATATCCACCGACTTGAAGACTCCTCGCTTTCGTTGACCGTTATACGATTTCGCATTCTTCGGGCTGTGTTCCAAAGGGTGTCTCCCTCGACGTTTCGTTTACGAACCGGCGCCAATATCCGCGTTTCTTTGCTCGGACCAAGCTTTTAAACTTGGTCTCAAGCTCCAAATACCGCTTGAAGTCGTCGGGTTTAGCTTTCGCCCAAAAGAAGGCCTTAAACGCGTCGGATTTTTCCGTGTAGACATCGGAGCACTCTTTGTCCCACCACGGAGTGGAAGGCCGTTCTTTGATCGTCACGCCGGGGTATTTCTTCGTTTGGGCTTGCAACGCGGCGTCGAGAATCAAGCCCGCGAGGAGGTTGTATTCTTCAAGTGGTGGGTGATGTTGAATCGACTCGACAGCTTCTGATATCATTTCCTCGTGTAATTTCCAATCGATATTCCGTATGAGGTCATACGGAATATCAACTGATCACGTGCGAGTTGAACCATTATCAATTGAAATTTTAATAGGCAAATGATCGCTACCGTGGGGATTAAGGACTACCTTCCATATGCAATCCAACCGTAGCGATGTTGAACATAAAGATAAATCTAAAGCACTGGGGCGCGCTGGAGGTTTCGGAACGCGTGTCATGTCCCCGTTGTTTAATATTGTCATATCGAAGTCGTCGCAGGTTATAGGGGGGGTTATAGATCAAAGAGGAACGGTTATCATTAGAAGGGGAACCCCAAGCCACGCCGTGAGAGTTAAAATCTCCCAAAATCAAACGTGGCGAGGGAAGAAGTTCTATTAAATCAAAGAGCAGCCGTTGCCCTACCTGTGCTCTGGTAGGAATATATATTGAGGCAATACAAAGCACTTTACCTTGTATTGTCATTTGACATGCGACAGCTTCGACGCTTGGGACCGAGGGAAGGTTAATACGATAGAAAGAATAGCACTTCTTAATCCCTAGAAGTACTCCTCCGTAAATGGTGGCTCGGTCAAGGCGAATTATGTTAAAATCATGGAAGTTAAGATATGCATTTAAAGTGAGCCAAGTTTCACAGAGGGAAAATGCATCGCATTTATGCTTATTAATCAAAACTTTAAATGAATCAATTTTGGGGATGATACTTCTACAATTCCACTGTAAAATAGAGATAGAATCCTTCATCTCAGCCGATGAATTAGCCATCGAAGGATACGATCGCTGCAAGGAGGGGCCATTTAGCAGTCGACTGCTTCAAAAACGGTTTTACTGTTGGTAGAAATGCCAGAAAAAGACTTTTAAGAAGATTAGTTATGTTAAAATTTTCAAAAATCCAGTCCACAATATCTGAAAACTTCAGCAGTCCAGATTCTGGCTGAATCTTGGACGAAAAAGAAGGAACAGTTGGGTTTTTTGATGTTCCTGGAAGTGCCGGAAACTCCTTATTTGAATTCAATTTTGCCAATCCCGTAGGAGTTTGCTTCGGATTTTCTACAGCACTTCTTAGTTTCTTAGTATCAGTCACTTCAGATGGAGACCTTCTCTGTCCTTTCCTAGGAAGCCTAGGAGAAGAAAGGTTTTTCCTCTTCCTAGATTTCCCGGGTTCAACAAAAGAAGGTTCCCCAACTGAATCGTCAGAATCAGACTCATCGGATGACAAAACCTCGAAGAGATTCGGGGAAACCAGTTTGGTGGCAGCGGCCTCTTTGAGCATTTCTGCGAAAGTGCGCTTAGAGCGCTCTTTCAGAGACCGCTTGATCTTGTCTTGGCGCTGTTTGTACGCGGGACATGCAGACAGCTCATGCGGAGTTTGCCCACAATGGAGGCACTTTTCAGCGATCTTATTACAGGCGTCATCCGCATGTTGCTCTCCGCACTTGCCACAACGTGCTTTGTTGCCACAGTGGGAGGCCGTATGGCCCAACTGTTTGCACTTGAGGCAATTCATTACCCGCTGTACAAACAAGCGCACGGGCAGACGCACCTTGTCCACGAGCACATAGCTCGGCAGAGCAGACCCGGCGAAAGTCGCGCGAAAAGAGTCTGATGGCGTGTAAGTTTTTACACCCTTGTCGAGCGATACTGAATGTAATTGCTTACATTTAAGTATCTTGGCTGGTTGAAGGCTAGAATCCTTGAACAGGCCTTTTCCAGCCTTCAGCAGGTCCTTGACGGTCAGACTCGATTCGCTCACCACACCGTCAATCTCTACTACGCGAGGTGGAATGTACACGTGGTACTCCCGCGTGAAGAGCTCACAAGCAGCAATCTCGTTTGCTTGCTTGAAGTCAGACACCAAAACACGCAGCTTATTCGGGCGTACTTTGGTTATTTTAGTCACGGTTCAAAACCGTGCCAGATCCCTACAAATTTGCATTGTGTTCAATGCTTTAACTTTCGGCCGGAAAAATACAGCCCCAATACCAGCGTTGCCCTCCGGATACTCCTTTAGCCGATGGGTTTAGCCAATTTTAACCCTTGGAATATGAAGGTACTTGCTAAAGTCGATAAACAGTTTAAAATTTTTGAAGGAGAAATATTTTTCGTAGGTATTACTAGGTAACACTATTCTCGCAAGGATATAAATAAACATGTAAAATTGATGTTCGTCCTTTTGAATTATTTTCAACAAGATTTTTTGCAAATTTTAGTAAAACTTCCTATAGTTTGCAACTCACGAAGATTATTAATTACTTGTTGAATATTCCAACAATATACGGGATTGAATGGTTATCCGTCATTTTTCATATCTTAAGTATTTATCGAACCTCTCAACCCACATTTCTAGAATCTCGTCATTCAATTCTCACTTTTTATGTCTAACTTATATCATACTCTTTTCAACGAGAAAAAATCGCGAGAGAGAAAATCAGTGCTACGGGCATTCTACATTTGTATATAAGAATTTCCAAACAAAATTTTTGGTCAGCATCATTCCTTAACATGGCCGCAGTGAGTCAACTGTCCTGCGTGTTAAGCTAGACACAAACAAGTTATACATATCAGCATGACATTTTAAAGATGGTATTGATTTTACCATGTTGAATCATAAGTTTTTATTAGTTTTTTTTTGGCGCGGATTTGGTTTTCACGGCGCGGATCAAAAACCCGTGGCGCGGATTTTGCCCCAAGCTCACGTTCGGCACGCTTCTTCTTACAATTCTTTGCGAAACGCAAAATATATCCCACGACTCGTTGAATTTTACGGAAACTACTTTGCTTGTGGAAATAGGCCAGCAAACCATCATCGTTTGACACTGTCACCATGGATTTAAGTTCTGGTAGCTCTTCATCGGCCATAGGTTCGGGCTCATCTACTTCATAATTTTCCATATTTAAATATTCGGGACCGTTCCACCAGAGCTGATTATTCTGAAAAAACTCGGGAATTTGGCCTCGGGAAATAATATCGGCTGGATTTCGCTGCGATCTGACATGCTTCCATCGATGCTCACTAGTCTGCTCTTGAATCAAAGCGATTCTATTGCGCACGTACTGTTGTAGTTGACTCAGTGGTTTTTTAATCCATGCTCAAACGATCGTACTGTCAGACCACAGTACTGTTTCCTGGATTCTCATCGTTAAAGCTGGTAACACCTTCTTCACTAGTCTGGATAGCAATGAAGCGGCACACAGTTCCTTCCGCGGAATGGAGAGTTCATCCAAGGGGCCAGTTTTGATTTACTGGTTAGAAGACAAAGTGAGGCCGACCCAACGGCAAATAGACTTCGAAGGTAAACGCATCTGAAAAGCCATGTACGTCATAGGATACCGCATTGTCACAGAACGCGCATCTTGGAATCTCGATGTCATTTAGATGAACCAATTAACTTTGTAACTCTTGCCACTGTTCCATTATGTTGTCGTTTACAGGATCATTCCATCCAATCTTAGCTTGCCACTGTTGCTGCGCTAAAAGTTTAGCCTTCACTATTACCGGTGACAACAGGCCGAGGGGATCAAAGAACTTAGCGATTTCGGAATACAATATTCGTTTCGTCAGAGGTTTTGGGACCGATGGATTCGTTTGATTTGCGATGGATAGTGTATCTGCGGTAGGATTCCAACGCAATCCGAACACTTTGATAGCTAAATTCACACCACGGTTTTCGGAAGTGTGCTCGAGGAATTTTTGCGAGTTGGAGCACCACTTATGGTTCTCCGCTTCAAGGGCCTGCTCCACTGAGTCTGCACCCGAGAGTACATCATCCATGTACGTCTCTTCTTTAACTATGCGCGTAGTAATAGGAAATTCTCTACCATCCTCTTCGGCGAGTTGCAGTAAACATCTTGTTACTTGGTACGGTGCCGATGCCGTGCCGTACGTGACAGTGCACAATCCCAAAACGCGCAAAGGTAACGACGGCTTTTCTCTCCAGGAAATTCTCAAAAACCGACGGTCCGATGAAGCTGCGAGTATCTGGCGGTACATTTTTGAAATGTCCGCGGTGAAGGCCACTCTAAACGAACGGAATCGTAGCACGATATGGTATAAGTCGTTTTGTACTACTGGGCCGATCTGGAGTACATCATTAAGGGAAAGTTCCAATGGTGAAGATTTTGCGCTTGCGTCGAACACGACACGGCATTTCGTGCTCGAGCTGGACGGCCGCAATACTGCATGGTGCGGGAGGTAATACATTTGTTGGTTTAGTACGTCCTCCGATTCGGCTACCTCACGACAATGACCTAAAGACTCATGTTCCCGGATGAAATTCACGTACCGTGAAATGGGGTGAAATTGATCAGTGGGGGGAAATTGGTTACCTGAAAATTCGTGATAAAAATACTAATCAAAAGATATTGCTTTTACAACACTAGCAATGTTAACGTGTCCTTAAACGCAACTTTTGCATGATTCACATACCTGTCAAAGTTAACCCTTGCATGCCCGGTGCAATTTTTCATATTTTCAAGAAAAACTTCTAACTCTGTCAAATCTCAATCAAATTTGATCAAACAAAAAATTATTGAATTTACTTAAAGTAATCATAGTTGAGGGTTAATTACGTTAAATTTGGAGAAATGAGTAAAGTTGGATAAAAGCTCAAAAAATGTAATTTTCAAAAATGGTCATTCCATACCATTAAAGAAATACTGATGAATTCATAGGAAACCACAAAGATTTTAGTTGCAGAGCTAGTTTTTGAGCTTTTGCAACAAACCGAATTGAAATCGGTCTAACGACGATCAAATAAGAGCAAATTTAGCAACAAGCAGCTGGTGAACCAAAATAAACAAATTATAACCTGAAACATCGTTATTTTCGATTCCAAATAAGCTGTAAATGATATTTTTCAGTACAGAAATCATCATTTATCTTTAGCATATCGAAAAAAGCACATTGCCAAAAGGGTATATGGATTTCAATGGTGATCAATTTCATCCCAATTTACCTCCTAGTACCTTATAGAATTATCGAGTTGATTTCATGAAGTAGACGATAGAAATTTCACCAATAGTCATAGAGGTTTACTGGAGCACATACCAGTACTTACTTACTTTACTTGCATGGCGACAGAGCATTAAGATCCTATCCCGAATCCAGAATACGTCTCCACAAAGCTCGGTCTTGGGCTGCTACTCTCCAGTCTCCCCTTACACCCGCTGCTCTGGCATCCTCGTCGACAGCACACATCCTCGAAGTCGTCGGCCTCTATCCGGTTCTCTACTAAATATTATCTTTGCCGGTCGCTCATCCGCCATTCGTGCTACATGGCAAGCCCACTGTAACCTGCCGTGTTTCATCAGCTTGACAATATCAGCGTGTTTGTATACTTCGTACAGCTCGTGATTCATGCGCCTGCGCCACACCCCGTTCTCTAGTTTGCCTCCGAGTATTGATCGCAGGATTCTACGTTCGAAGACCCCAAGCGCTCGTCGATCGGCCTCCTTCCACGTCCACGATTCGTGTCCGTAGAGCGCCACCGGGAGGATCAGAGTCCTATAGAGCGCAAATTTCGAACGGATCTGTAGGCTACGGGACCTAAGCTGGCTACGCAATCCGTAATAAGCCCTATTCGCCGCCGAAATCCGCCTCTTCACCTCGCGGCTCACCTCGTTGTCACATGTCACGAGAGTACCAAGATAAATAAATTCGTCGACCACTTCGAAAGTATCCCCATCCATCTCCACCGCAGCACCAACACCCGTAGAACTACCACGCTCTCTGCCCGCCACCATGTGCTTCGTTTTGGCAGTGTTTATGGTGAGTCCAATTCTCGCAGCTTCCCTTTTGAGAGCCGTAAAGGCCTCCTCAACTGCTCTACGGTTAACACCAATTATATCAATGCCGTCCGCAAAGCCCAGAAGCATGTGAGACTTAGTGATGATGGTGCCGCTCCTCTGCACACCTGCCCTTCGTATCGCACCTTCCAAAGCTATGTTGAACAGCAAGTTCGAGAGCCCGTCCCCTTGCTTCAGACCATCTAACGTCTCAAACGCGTCCGAAAATTCGCCCGCTGTCCTGACGCATGATGTGAAACCGTCGAGCGTCGCACGTATCATTTTAATCAGTTTAGTTGGAAAACCATGTTCTAGCATTATTTGCCACAGCTCGTTGCGTTTCACTGTATCGTACGCCGCTCGAAAGTCTATAAACAGATGATGTGTCTGCAGGTTGTGTTCCCGAAACTTGTCGAGGATCTGTCTCAAGGTGAACATCTGGTCCGTTGTAGATCGCCCCACTCGAAAACCGCATTGGTATTCGCCAACAAAGGCTTCCTGCAACGGCCTCGGTCGCTGGAACAGGATACGGGAGAGAATTTTGTAAGCGGAATAGAGGAGGGTTCTGCCTCGATAATTACTACACTCGAGTCTATGTCTCATACCCTTAGGATAATCTGGTGAATCTGGTGAATTGCACTACACAGCCGCTCGCTCCCAACTTTGAAAAGTTCGGCCGGTAAGCCGTCCTTTCAAGCGGCTTTGTTGTTTTTTTAGCTCTTTGCAAGCATTCTTCACCTCGTCCAATGTTGGTGGGTCCACAGCTTGTCCGTCCTCCCCAATTTCTATCCTGTTCCCCTCGACGACTCTCCTCCCTTCCTCGCCGTTCAACACCACTTCGAAATGTTGCTTCCAACACCTGGCCACCTGCGATTTATCGGTAATCAGGTTCCCCTCGCTGTCATTGCACATGGCAGGTACTGGCACGGTCCGGTTCCTGATTCCGTTGATCGTTCTATAGAAGCTCCTCGTGTCGTGCCTGGTGAAGCAATTCTCCGCCTCCGCGAGGACGCGATTGTAGTGCTCACGTTTCTTACGGCGATGAAGCCTCTTTTCGGCAGCTCTTGCCTCCCGTTATTTCTCTCGCATCTGACGCGTTACACGATTAGCTGCTACTAACGTGTTGGCGTAGGCTCGATTCTTCTCCTCCGTCACCTCTAGGCACTCAGCATCGAACCACCGACTACGCGTGGTTCCCGTTGTCATGCCTATCACCTCTCGCGCTGTTTCGCTGACCGCATCATGGATGTGTTTCCACTGCTCGTTTAGGTCCACTCCAGCTGGTCCACCGATCCGTCTATCAACTTTCCGAGTATACTCTGCAGCAACTCCTTCCGCTGATAACCTCTGGATGAGCACATACCAGTACTTGTTCTAAAATTATACTATTTCGGGAAAAATGTACATGAAGCTAGTTAATTGGAAATTGTTATAAAAATTGATCAATTTCACCGCGTTCCATGGTACTGGGTTTGCAGCTCAGGGTTTCGAATCAATCGTTTCTCCAGCATGAGAAAACAGCATGAGATCAACTATGACACCAGCTACGACCCATCCGAAGTGAGGGTCTCGTAGCTGTGGTAATTCATCGGCAAGATGAATTATACTCGGTTTGAGGATGTCGAAAAATAGTTCTCCACCAATAAGCAAATCAACTTTGTCAGGTGTATGGAACTCAGGATCGGCTAGCATTATTCCGTCAGGGATCATCCATTGCGAGATGTCAATTTTGGAGGTTGGGATTATGCCTGTTACTCTCGGGGTAAAAAGACATTCTAGCTCGGCGTGGTAAGCAGACACGCGGGAACGAAACTGTACTTTCACCTTATCACGGGCGTGGGTACGTAAAGCATTGATACCCACGATAGGAACGTTGGCTGGTGTCTTAAGGAGCCCTAGGCAGTTGGCCATTTCTACCGTTACGAAATTCACCTAAAAACCACTGTCCAACAGAATACGACACAGATGCGGTTGATTGTTTTTGTCTAAGACCTCCACAAGCGCAGTTTTTGGTAACACTGTTTTGACGATTTCGTGAAAAATGAAGAGCAAGTGGTTGAAACAGGTGGCGCAACCAGAGCTGGTGTTTGCTGTACAGTAGCTTGGTTTGGAACGGCAATAACCGATGGCTGATTTGCCATTTCAACAGGAGCAGAAACATTGGATCTAGATTCTTTGTTCATGGTTCCATCGTGGTGAAGTAATGTGTGATGACGGCGTTGGCATTTGTGACACGCTTTATCGGAAGGACAATCCTTGGCTCTGGGTCCTTTGCGTAGACAGTTGAAACATACTCCAGCAGCTCGAATCTTCTCGTTCTTCCGGGCAGGTGTAAGGCTGGATAGGGCTGAGCACTGGACATTTCGATGTGAACCGCATGCAAGTGTAGATTGTGATGAACTAGTCGAAACGGCATAGCTTTTTTGTGGCTGAACCTTTGATTGGAAAGGGACTTGCTTCGATTTGGTTGGAGCAGCAGCTGTCTAGAAAGCAGTTTCGCAATTGTCTAGGATTTGGCTCCTAGTTTTCAGATACTCTAAGTGTTGGTGACCCGACCTATTGGAGCGGGCATATTCCCCCCGGCGCGATGCAAGTAGCTCAGTATCAACATGACAACCGAGTGACAGAAGGAACTGCATCAACTGGCTGCGATTCTAATTCGCGGTTAATTTTGGCTTGAGTTCGAGTCTATAAAAGCGCTTAGCCCAGATGATTTTTCTTCTCTTTCGCTACTGACACGATTAAATAAAGCTCGAAATGTTAATTAGAATTAAGTCAAGTAGTTAATAAAGCATTAGTAATAGCACGGTGTTGGTGTAAATTAAAGAAGGTGCATTTATCGCCAATGTGAAATCCCGCCCCCCGCGTGTGCTGGAAAAATACGTTTGGCTGGAAGCCGTTTTATTTCACCGTTGGCTGATGTCCATCCAACCAATTTCGGACCCTTAAGAGCTATCAGACAACTGGTCCTTCGAACCGGATGAAGGAACCCAATTACCCAATCCAAGAGACATCAGTCATCGCTATATGAAGTTAAACCTAACTACGGATTGCCCAGCAAGAGACGCCATCTTTCTAATTGGCGTCGGTTTATTCACTAGAGGAAACCCCACGGAACTATTTATACAAGGCCCAATTCCTCAGTAAAAATCGGTGAGTGCGATTCCAATAACCTACAATCCAAATCCCAGTGCTCGCGGTCTTTCTTTTTGTGGACACCCAGGTTTTCGCAACTCGATTTTGGCATTAATTCATCGCTGTGCTACACTTACTTACCTGGAGGAAACGAGCTGCAATTGGAAATAAATTGATACCCGAGAGGATACCTGCGTTCAGGGGCGGACGAAGGCTGATTTGAGCTGCAGGCGAAGACTGATTTTGCCCCCCCCCCCCTCAAATTTTTATTTTATATGAAACGCATTTTCTATAGACTCGAAAATTTGATTAGACAGCACGTGTTGTGTTAACAATTCAAAAATGAACATTTCATGCTTTCAATGTTGAAATTTTTTTTATCGTTTCCGACATATCAATTTCTTGAAGCACCTGTCTTTCTATCGATATTATCGCCAAGCCACACAAACGTTCTTGCGACATGGTCGATCGTAGTTACGTCTTTATAAGTTCTAATTTTGAGAAACTTCTCTCGCCACTTGTTACTTACTTAATTTGCTTTTAAGGCGACAGACCGATTATCAATCCAGTGCCGAATCCAGAATACGTCGCCATGTCACTCGGTCTTGGGCTGCTATACTCCAGTCGCCCCTAACACATATTTCGCGTGCATTCTCGTCGACAGCACACATCCAACGAGTGCGGGGTCTACCCCGAAGTCGACGACCTCTATCGGGATTCCTGCTAAATATAGCTTTCGCTTGACG
Source organism: Wyeomyia smithii (assembly GCF_029784165.1). NCBI lineage: Eukaryota > Metazoa > Arthropoda > Insecta > Diptera > Culicidae > Wyeomyia > Wyeomyia smithii. The sequence continues at coordinate 164,063,436 of NC_073696.1, read as the reverse complement.
CTCATCCGGCACTCTCGCTACATGCCCAGCCCACTGAAGCCTGCCGTGTTTTATCCGCTTGACTATATCCGCCGACTTGTATGCCTGGTACACTTCATGGTTCACGCGTCTGCGCCAAACACCATTTTCTAGTTTGCCGCCAAGGATTGAACGCAAAATCCTACGCTCAAAAACACCGAGAGCTCACCGATCGGCCTCTTTCAGCGTCCATGATTCATGGCCGTAGAGAGCCACCGGAAGAATCAGTGTTTTATAGAGTGCAAGTTTAGTTCTAATTTTGAGAAACTTCTCTCGCCACTTGTTACTTACTTAATTTACTTTTAAGGCGACAGACCGATTATCAATCCAGTGCCGAATCCAGAATACGTCGCCATGTCACTCGGTCTTGGACTGCTATACTCCAATCGCCCCTAACACCTATTTCGCGTGCATTCTCGTCGACAGCACACATCCAACGAGTGCGGGGTCTACCCCGAAGTCGACAACCTCTATCGGGATTCCTGCTAAATATAGCTTTCGCTTGACGCTCATACGGCACTCTCGCTACATGCCCAGCCCACTGAAGCCTGCCGTGTTTTATCCGCTTGACTATATCCGCCGACTTGTATGCCTGGTACACTTCATGGCTCATGCGTCTGCGCCAAACACCATTTTCTAGTTTGCCGCCAAGGATTGAACGCAAAATCCTACGCTCAAAAACACCGAGAGCTCGCCGATCGGCCTCTTTCAGCGTCCATGATTCATGGCCGTAGAGAGCCACCGGAAGAATCAGTGTTTTATAGAGTGCAAGTTTATTACGGATTTGCAGACTGCGGGACCTTAGCTGGTTACGTAGTCCGTAAAAGGCCCTGTTTGCGGCTGCTATCCGCCTCTTTATCTCACGGCTAACCTCGTTGTCACATGTCACTAATGTTCCCAGGTAAATAAATTCGTCGACTACTTCAAATGTTTCCCCATCTAGCACCACCGCAGCACCAACCTCCAACGGACTACCACGCACTCTGCCAGCCACCATGTATTTCGTTTAGGCAGAGTTTATGACAAGCCGCAATCTCGCAGCTTCTTGCTTGAGAGGTCCGAAGGCCTCTTCCACTGCTCTACGATTAATACCAATAATGTCGATATCATCCGCAAAACCTAGAAGCATGTGCGATTTCGTAATGATGGTGCCGCTTCTCTGCACACCAGCCCTCCGTATAGCACCTTCCAATGCGATGTTGAACAATAAGTTCGACAGCCCATCACCCTACTTCAAACCATCTAACGTCACGAAAGGGTCCGATATCTCACCGGTTATCCTGACGCTTGATGTAAAACCTTCAAGGGTGGCACGTATCAGCCTAATCAGCTTTGTTGGGAAGCCATGTTCGAGCATGATCTGCCATAACTCATTTCTCTTAACTGAATCGTACGCTGCCCTGAAGTCTATGAACAGATGGTGCGTCTGCAAGTAGAATTCTCGAAATTTTATCGAGGATTTGTCGCAAGGTAAACATTTGGTCCGTCGTGGAGCGTCCCCCTCGAAAACCGCATTGGTACTCGCCAATAAAGGTCTCCTGTCACGGCCTCAGTCTGTGAAACAGGATGCGGGAGAGAATTTTGTACACGGTTTTGAGAAGAGTTATGCCCCGATAATTGCTACAGTCCAGGCGATGACCTTTTTTTGTAGATCGGGCATATGAGACCCTCCAACCAGTCCGAGGGCAATTCTTCATCAGACCACACTCTCAGTATGATCCGATGGATGGCACGATACAGCTGTTCGCTCCCGACTTTGAAGAGTTCGGCGGGAATGCCGTCCTTCCCAGCTGCCTTGCAGTTTCTCAGCTCTTCCACTGCTTTCTTCACCTCGTCCATGGATGGTGGATCCACAGCTTGACCATCATCCTCAATAGTCATCCTGCTCCTTTCGACTCCACTGTTTCCCTCACCGTTCAACAGCACACTGAAGTGTTCCTGCCAACGCCTGGCCACCTCTGTTTTATCGGTTATCAGGTTCCCCTCCCTATCGTTGCACATGACAGGAGCTGACACGTTTCGATTCCTAATTCCGTTGACCTTCTTGTAGAAGCTCCTCGCATCGTGCCTTCCGCCTCCGCAAGAGTCGTTTCTTCCGGCGATGGAGTCTCTTTTCAGCGGCTCTAGCATCTCGATATCTACCCACGCTCTGACGAGTCACAGCCGTGGCCAACATGTGACCCCTGGCGCAGTTCTTCTCCTCCGTCACTCGCTGGCACTCAGCGTCAAACCACTCATTGGACGCAGCTGTCGCAGTTGTACCCAACACTTCTCGCGCTGTAGTGCTGATGGATGTGCGAACTGTGGATGTGTCTCCTGCGCTTTCATTGTATGTCTTTTCCAGGAGCTCAAAGAACACCACTTGTTACACTAATAGGTAAAGTGAGTAAAATTCTCAAACATACAAAAACATTTGAAAAAGTATCAATCAGTTGATTTTTTGTGATGTAGTTTAACGCATTCATTGGAGTCGTCTCAGCTGGCAATAAGGTGATAAACTAACAAGTTCTTGGTGCATTTCATGTCCATCGATGTCACACTCTTTCTTGTGTGTGAGGATTTTCTGTAAATGTAGACAACTTTTCTCTAACTGAAGATTTTTATATGGACGATGTGATAACAGGTGCGAACGATCCAGATACAGCTAAAGAGCTGCGAGTGCAGTTGCAGGAAATGTTACGCCGAGGTGGATTATGGTTACGGAAATTTGCTTCTAATTGTGAGACCGCGGGAAGGTTTATCGGCAGAGGACCTCTCTATACAGGTCGACGATGGAATTAATCTTGGTTAAAACGTTGGGTTTAATTTGGATGCCGAAGACAGATGTTTTTCGGTTTCGCTTTCACATACCGCCTCTGTCACCGGACGTACACTTTACGAAAAGGAAAATTCTCTCAATAATAGCCACTCTATTCGACTCGTTAGGACTTATCAGAGCAGTGATCACTCGCGCTAAAATTTTTATGCAATTACTTTGGCGGTTGGAAGATCAAGAGGGGAATAAAATGTCTTGGGACTCTCCCTTGCCAACAAGGGTCGAGGAAGAATGGCGGGTATTTCACCAACAAATACCGCTCTTGAATAATCTGCGTATCGACCGTTGTGTTATGCTATGCAATCCAATTTGTATCCAAATACACATGTTTCCGGATGCTTCTGAAAAGGCTTTCGGTGCCTGCGCGTACGTGCGTACCGAAGATTCTTCCGGTAGGATTAAGGTTGTACTTTTATCGTCAAAAGCCAGAGTTGCACCGTTGAAAACCCAATCGATTCCCAGACTAGAATTGCGGGGTGCATTAATGGCAGCTGAATTGTTTTCAAAGGTGAAAGACTCAGTCAGGTGTTTGGCAGAAGTTTTCTTTTGGACTGACTCAACAACAGTGCTACGTTGGTTGCTTGCGACACCTTCAACTTGGACAACGATTGTGGCGAATCGCGTGTCCAAGATTCAATTGCTGACTGAAAACTGCCATTGGAATCATGTGCCCGGGGAACATAATCCGGCTGATCTTGTGTCTAGGGGAGTTAGGCCAGGAGACATTATCAACAACAACTTATGGTGAATGGGACCCGAATGGCTATCCAAAGGTACGCAACATTGGCCGAAACCACGGACACTGTCACCTGAGAACCCGGAAGAAGAGAAGAGACATGTGGTGTTGGCGGTGGCTCCACAAAATCCTAGCTTTTTTGAATGGTATTTAACGCAATTTTCCAATTACAACGCTTTAGTTCGACGAACGGCGTACTGGCGGCGATATCTGAGTAATCGGTGGCTGAGAAGTAAAGAAAATCGACAGGATGGACCATTAACAACAGCAGAGCTTCGACAGGCAGAATACAAAGTCATCCAAGGGGTGCTACCGTATGCGACCCAAATAGATTCAGCAGTTTATGGTTGACTTACCGGCATCCAGAGTTACGATGGCGAGACCATTTTCGACCACAGGGGTCGATTATTTTGGGCCAGTTTATATTAAACAAGGATATCGTCGCAATGCGATGAAGGCGTATGTTTCTGTCTTGGTCTGCTTCACGACGAAGGCAACACATTTGGAGCTAGTAACAGATCATTCGACGGCACGATTCATCCAGGCTTTGCGAAGATTCACCGCACGTCGAGGAAAGTGTGCCACGTTGTGGTCGGATAACGGCACAAACTTTATTGGAGCCAGAAACCAGATGAAGGAGCTTCTCAACAACCTAAAGACTAAAAGGCATCATCAAACAGTTGCCATGGAGTGCGCGGACGAGGGCATGCAGTGGAAGTTTATTCCACCCGGAGCACCACATTTCGGTGGCTGCTGTACGGTCGGCAAAAACACATCTTCTCAAGGTGCTTGGGAACTCGACAGTCTCATACGAGGATATGACAACGCTTTTGACGCAAGTCGAGAGTTGTTTGAGTTCACGGCCACTCACTCAAATGTCAGATGATCCCGAAGATCTGGAACCGCTTACACCAGGTCATTTTCTGGTAGGTACTGCGCTTCAATCCATTCCATCAGCAGACTATACAGCACAAATTATGGGAAGCTTAACATGTGGGAAGCGGCACAAAAAAGGCTACAAGATTTCTGGCGTAGGTGGAGAACGGAATACCTTAATCAGCTTCAGGGACGATGAAAGTGGTGGAAACCGCCAGTCGAAATCACGCAGGGAAGCTTGGTAGTAATTCGGGACGATAACCTACCACCCACACGTTGGAGAATGGCACGAATCATTGAAACCCACCCAGGGTGAGACGGGGTGGTTAAAGTAGTTATCCTTCGTACGGCGAACGGGTCAGTAAATAGACCGGTGGACAAAATATGCATATTACCGGTGGCAACAGAGGACGATGAATTGAAGCAGAGCAACTAGTTGGCTGAAACACGGGACGTTTCAGGGGGGCGAGGATGTTGGTGACACACCCTATTGGAGCGGGCATATTCCCCCCGGCGCGATGCAAGTAGCTCAGTATCAACATGACAACCGAGTGACAGAAGGAACTGCATCAACTGGCTGCGATTCTAATTCGCGGTTAATTTTGGCTTGGGTTCGAGTCTATAAAAGCGCTTAGCCCAGATGATTTTTCTTCTCTTTCGCTACTGACACGATTAAATAAAGCTCGAAATGTTAATTAGAATTAAGTCGAGTAGTTAATAAAGCATTAGTAATAGCACGGTGTTGGTGTAAATTAAAGAAGGTGCATTTATCGCCAATGTGAAATCCCGTCCCCCGCGAGTGCTGGAAAAATACGTTTGGCTGGAAGCCGTTTTATTTCACCGTTGGCTGATGTCCATCCAACCAATTTCTGACCCTTAAGAGCTATCGGACACTAAGGTTTGCTCGTTCGGGAGCTCTCCTTTTTTATTGTAGATTTCCAAGATTGACGTGTGGTACTATCTAATGCCGAAACGATAAGGAATACAAAAAAATGCTCTGCAGTGCCGTTAATTTCTTGATCGAGATAACGAAGGCTTTCGATATGATTAGTCGCTTCATTCACAAGAGCACGTAGTTCTTTATACGATGGTGATGACATTCTCTTCAAGGATAACCATCCGCGGTAATGAGTCTCGATAATCGTACGCTTGTTGTCGTAGCGATCCATAAGTACATCCCAGGCTTGTTTGTAATTACCTTCACTCAGAATTTTAGCATCCAGAGCTCCGGCGGCATTTCCAATGAGCGCTTTATCAAGATGATATAGCTTAATTGCGCCTGTATCCCCGGAGTTTGCCATCAGATCATTAAAAATAGCCTTAAACTTCGGCCATGCGGCATAACTTCCGTCAAATGTTGGAATTGGCATCTTTAGTGGTTGCTGTTGAATAATAACTGGTTGATCTGGTTGGTTTATTGGAGATTCTGGCACCGCTGTATTCTCTGCTGCCAAAAGTAACTCCTCTACGGCACTGCACACGTCATTGTATATGCTCTCGAACCCAGCATACTCCTCTTGTTGCTGATCCAAAGCATCGTCCGATACAAAGGAAAGTATCTTACTGTGGAATCCACCGTACTCCGAATATGCAGCAGACAGATTTTTCGACAGCACATTTAATTGTACCAACCCAATATTAGAATTGGTGATAAGTGTACGTTGAATCCGCACCAACTTTTGTTTCACTTGTGAGCGCTGACGGCACACAACACGATATTTATTCTCGTTGTCGGGATTCATAGTAATTCCTTCTTCGAATCCGTGAAACGACGCAGATCCGTCACTATCAGCGTTTTCCGAACGCAACGGCGAATGCATTACTCGAAAAGTTTACTTCAAACGCGCGCGAACATGTTCAAACACGTTTACGTTGGCTTTTAACGCAGAAAATAACGCAGCACGGGTTTTGCTTCTTTTGGTTTGCTCGTGATCCGACTCGAAGGACCAAATTGATGTTCGCACTGGAACGTCTTGTGGTGGACTGTAAACACCACAGGGGAACGGAGTTTGCAATTGGCTCAAAAATTACCTCTTATTAGTCCTGAAAAGAACTGGGGGAATTGCCTTTTGCTCAGCTCCAAAGGAAGAAGAATCCAGGAAAACAACTCTGCTGCTATGCTACCAACTATTTATTCTCTTCCTATATATCTTCCGCTACTGCTGCTATGATGTGAATGGTTGCGCGATAAAAAAACTAGATGAACGCTTTTTTTTTAACTCAAAGTATATTTATTTATATTTTTATAGGTTACATATGGTTTACATAATAATTTTTCAGCCTTTTAAGGCTCTGCATCTTTGTTTTGAGGTTTGCTAGTAACTTATTTTCATAGATTTACATTATTTGTGTAGAATTTTACTGTTCTTCCTCTATAGGACTTGTTTTTAATTGAAAAATAATTTTTTATAAAATACTTAACTACGAATAACTAACTTAAAATTAACTTTAAACTAAGGTACCAGCTCACGAATGATCTGGTTAGGTGACCTGGCGATGTTGTTCACCGTTCCTCCAGCACCCGAAGACCAGCCAGGCGATGGATCTCAGAGTTTCGTGTCCTCGGAGGGGTGTTATGTAATATTTCGTGTCCTCGGAGGGGTGTGTAATATTTTATTCTGAACAATCTAAAGTTTGAGATGGTGGGTTTTAGCGCAGCCCTCCCAGACAGGCAAAGCGTACTCTATGACCGGTAAAATTATTTGCTTGTGAACGGCAAGCTTGTTGGTGAGGGAATGGTTGGATTTTCTAATAATGAGTGGATACAGGGATTTGGTCAGTATGTTGCACTTGGTAACAGTTTTCTCTACGTGTGAACGAAATAGAAGCTTTTGGTCCAGGGAGAGACCAAGATAAACAACCTCACTCGACCATTCGATGGGAGTGTTATTAAGATAGATTCTTACATTGGCAGGTGGTACAAGTCGAGTTGATTTTGAATGCGGGAATATAATAGCCTTGGTCTTAGCTGCATTGATGCAGATCTTCCAGCTGTTGAAATAGTCGGACAAAACATCCAGACCCTCTTGTAGTCTATGCGTCGAAGCTCTAATCATTCGACCTTTGTAGATAATGGCAGTCGTCTACAAACATAGACTGGATGCCACCACCCGGAAGGGGAGGAGCATATGAGGTAAATATGTTGAACAGAATGGGACCAAGAAGGCTACCCTGTGGGACCCCAGAATCTACGTTAAACGAATCAGAGGGAATATTGTTGAGGAAGACCTGGAATGATCTATTCGACATATAATTCTTGATGATCTTCACGGGGAAGATCGGGAAGTTGAATCGCTGCGGCTCAAACACCAGGCCATCATGCCAGACATTATCGAACGTCTTTTCGATGTCCAACAATACCATGGCAGATGTTTTACTAACGGACTTGTTCCGCCTTAGAATCTGAGTAACTCTAGTCAGTTGGTGAACGGTGGATTGTCCCTGTCTAAACCCGAACTCTTCTGGGAGGAAGATGTTATTCTGGTTTAAGAATTCTAGTATGCGACTAAAAATCAATTTTTCGAACAACTTCAAGATGCACGATAATAGGCTGAAGTGACGATAGTTTTTAGCGTTGGTTGGGTCCTAACCAGGTTTGTGGATGGGCATCACTTTCGCTAACTTCCAGCGAGACGGAAAGTAGCTGAGCTCCAGACACTTATTAAAAATCGCTGCCAGGTGTTCGAAAAATTCTCGACTCAAGTTTTTCAACTCAAGGTTGAGGACCTCATCGACGCCGGTGGCCTTCATGTTCTTGGTGCGCTTGATGGCAGCTAACACCTCATCAGCAGATGTTTTAGATTCATCGGGAATGACTGAGGGAAGATCGGCGACTCTAGTTATTTCTTCCAGGACGGCATGCTCGTGAGGGCATGACCCAAATTGTGAGAGTTGACAAAATTCTGATTAAGTGCATTGGCTTTTTCAGATGCTGTTAAAAGGAAAAGACCGGGGATTGGTGTTGGGGGTGATAGAGAGGGAATAGGTCTCGGTTTGGTTTTCAAAATTTTGGTAAGTCTCCAGAACAGCTTTCCACGGACTGGGAGGGAGCGAAGATGTTGAGAAAAATGTTTGTTTCTTAGATCCACCAACCTGGCTTTGATGATATTGTTAAGACGATTGATATTGGTCTTCAGGTGAGGCAGGCCAGAGCGCTGGTACTGTCGTCTAATAGTATTACGGAATTGAATATACCGTTTGGTTGTGTTGTCTAGGTTCAGAGAGTTACGCACCAGACTGGAAGCTGGCACATGTAGATCCCGAGCCTGGGATAACGCCTCATCGATGGACTGAAGACACTGGTCGATATTTTCTGAGGACTCAAGCTGGACGCTGTAGTTGTCAACACATCGCTGGAACCGCGCCCAATCAACTCGATGGTAGTTACGCCGAGAGACTTGGATTCGGATAGCAGAGGACCAACTTCGACTACCACTGGGAAGTGATCCGAGCTGAGTTCTTGGTGAAAAACCGGGTCGGTGATGTTGCCCATATTGGAGATGAACAGGTCGATGGTTGCGTGTACTCCGGATCTGCTTAACCGGGTGGGAGCGGCCGGACCTAGGATGTTGTAGTGTCCTACTTGTAGGTCGTTGAAGAGGATCAGGCCGTTTTAGTTGCGTCGACTGTTACCCCAGGCTTGGTGTTTTGGGCAATGATGAACTGCCCCTACCTCCGAGTCAGTTTGATGATGTCGCTTCTTAGGTTCGTTGCCGACCCGTCCCTTACGTTGACTTGCTTGGGACAGTAGGCTGCGATGATGGTAATGGGCCGACTCCAGTGGTCACTTCCGATCCCACGACCTCGATGACCTTAAGTTGAAAACTCGGTAGCAGATGACAGCTTATTTCACGCCGAAGAGCAACAGCCTCACCTCCTCCAGAAGAATATGCTCGATCCAGCCGTACAAATCGGAAATCGGGAAGGAAGATGTTCACCTCAGGTTTGAGATGCGTCTCCGTGATGATAGCAATGTCTATTTTGTGTACGTTGAGGAAGTCAACAAGCTCGTAACTCTTGTTCCTGATGGAACAAGCGTTCCAGTTAGTAATCTTGATGATTTCACGGTCCATATTTGGAAGCAATCGTCACCTCGGACAGCAGTTGTTCAGCTCTACTTTTGCAAGTGCGAAAAGTGTTGATGCATTCCACGACTAGTGAAACGTATTGCTCCATGGAGAGCATGGGTTCGTTGTCAGTTGTGCCAGTTGCAGCTTGGGAGAAACTCTTGCGGACGAGTTCCCTTGAAGACCTGGTGGGGGTGAACGGCTGCCGGATCTCGTTGCTTCAGTATACGTAAAGGCAGCTGTGACTGGTTTGGTGGTTGGAGCCAATGGTAGAGAACTCTGGCAGATTGTTGGTGGAGGCCCGCTTACGAATCTCGATGAACTCTGCGCGTTTCGAGCACGTTCTACTGGTTGCTTTGTAGGCAGCCCCACAGTTGGCGCACACCGGATTGGCGATCTCCATCAGCTGGCAGGCATCGGGAGCGTGTGTTTGACCACACTTGATGCAACGGTACTCCGTATGGCAATTTTTAGTCCCGTGTCCAAACAGCAGGCAGTTAGAGCATTGGGTGACGTCACGATGCACTGGTTGCTCGGTGCTCGGGTGGACTGCAGGTCCACCAGGCATTTTGAATTTTTCTCCAGGTTTACGAGATATAATTGATCACGGTACTTCCGAGTTTTGTTGGGCCGCGTCATCTTGTGGATCTGGATTGGTTTGAGTCCTTTTGCCTTTAGTTCCTCCAACAGGGTGTCAACTTCCATGTCAGGAAGACCGCGGAGAACAACCTTGAGGGGTTTTTCTGCTTCGATATAATGGGAGAATTATTCCACCTTGTGTTTCTGCAGTATCACTTGCACCGCCTTGTAATGATTCAACGACGGAACCATCAGTTTGTATCCCTCAGTGCACATGCGGATGGTGCATTTCAGTCCTTTGTCGATATAAAACACTATTGCTTTACGTAGGCCTTCTGGGAAGCCTTTCACATAGAAGGGCGGGATTTTCTCCTTCTTCACTACTTCGGGATCCGTTGCGTTTTCCAGGACAGCGAATCTGTTGTTGGCCAAAAGCTTTTTAGCCGCGGGATCAGGCGTATTGTCAGGCCGAGGCCGTTTGCCCTAACTGGAACTGGTTTTTGATTCACCCATATTAGGGTTCACCGTAGCGTCGGTTTCCAACGCGAACACACAAACTTACGAACGAACGTACAAAGCGAACGGAGCGAAAATTAACTACTGTACTGCTCAACACGCTAGCAGAGCATTGATGATCTGAACGCTTTCTCTTTCAGAGAGTTCTTTTATAGCAGCTGCGGTGGCTCGCATAGATGCTGCTCGATGCTGATTGGTCGTGGTTAGTTTTGGTGGGGAAACGGAACACACTTCAAAGTGAAATATGTGTGTAACGATTGTCTAGGTTGTAACAAGGGGTCACCCTGTACACACGAAAATTTGCCCGGCGAAACCCTTACAGGGCGGCCAGATACCTCTAACGGACTTTCGGATCTTCGCTAGAACACAAAAAAAAGAAAACAAACAAAATAAACACTTATCGCGATTTATTCCTAATTTCCTCTTGTTGGCGGTGGTGGGGGTGTTGCGGGGACGTTCCTTCTCGATGTCGGGATGACCGTTTCCGACAGCTCCTGCTGCAGCGAACTCCGGCGGGGAAGTGTTTAAAACTGCTCCTTGGCACTTAGCCGGGGGTAGCCAATGACTTTGCTTAACCTCTCCGGCGAGCAAACACAGAACACAGTACTCAACTCACGGAACGGGACAACCTTCGTTGGTCTTATCAAAGCGGAACAATCTTCGCTCTTACGGGACACAAACTGTAAGAATAAAACAGTTAAAACGCACATTTTTATAACGAAAACAAACGACGCGTGTCACTCGTACCGTGATCGAGGCTGAACTGCCCTCTTCCCGCGATGGATGCTTCTGTTGCCGACCACAACAAACCCGCCGTGACGTCGAAGTCAGCACTCAGCACACCACTTTTCCACAGCTAGAGGGAAATTCCGGCCTATCTAACCCTAAACATTAATTCACAAATATAAATAAAAAATTATCGGCCCTACTAAACGCGACAATATCGTTCACGAACGAAAAAACGAACGAATTTAAACAAATTTACGTGAACGATATTCAAAGCAACTGGTGAGAACTAGCATTGGCCGATACCGTTTCGATACCTTCGGTATCGATACCGTGTGGTTTTAATATCGGTATTTTTTATCGATGCTACTGACGCTGATATTAAGCTGGATCGATACTTTCGTCCCGATATTTTTTCGATGCTGAAGGGAAACTATAAAATCGGAGAATTTACGGATACGACCAATTGTCTGAATGTCTTAAACAAGCTGCGCGGAAATTTACCTTTTTTTGTAAAAGTCACCAACAGATTGCATATACCCGCGCACTTCTAAGATGGTTTTCATGCCTCTTGCGAGAAAAATTGTTTCGCAATTGACAATACTGTTTATGCAGAGCAAAACCGGAATCGCCGCGTCACTCACCTGACACGCATTTTGTGGTGAATGGCTTAGTATTCCAATAATTATACAGCAGTCTTTTTAACTCAAATTTTTATGAAAACGCGTAAAATATGACTAAATTGAGTTGAAAAGATTACTAAGAAAACCGTTCTAAAATCTTTTTTTTGCTGAAAGGCAGACGATAAAGAATAAAACGCCAGAGCTTTTGTGCTGCCCGAAATTTAAAATCATGCCGCAGACGCGCTTATGCTATTGCACTGATTTGTATGTTACATATGATTCCCACCGTGGTCCCATTAGGTCTATTGACCGCAGGGATACCAAATGTGCAGATTTGTCTGCAAAACTCAGATTTTTGATTCGCAAATAATTGCAGTTTTTCCATAATTTCTGTGTTTTTGTCAGAGTTTCTTTATACTTGCGCAGACTTTTTCAAAATTTATGCAGATTTCTGCAGACTTTTTCCTACACAAATACATTTTTTTTTCAAATCACGGCCAGATTTTTTTTTCAAATCTCAAGCAGATTTTGTCCGTTTTTGCAAACTTTTTCAAAAAAATCTGCCATCTCTGATTAACCGTAGGGTAAAGGCACCGGTTTTGGCCATAGTTTGTCACTCATTTAAGATTAAATTTTTTTCACCTTATGAATGAATATCTCATAACAAGCTAAATGGTATCAACAAATAGCTTTACTCATTATCTGCTTAAAAAATACTTTCGAATGAAATGAAAATTACAGGGAGTATGATTAAGTACCAACGTTATCGAAACAATAACATGCAATTGGCTTGAGCATCTAGTTTTTCGTTAAATTGAATGATTTTAGCATAGTCATGCATTTTCATGGAGGTGAAATAATCAAAAGGGTGAAAAGTTTTTGAGTTGAACTATCTGGCAATATATTGCAAAACATGAATGAATTTACATCATTCCGCGTCGAACACTCGACAGAAACGGACGTGCAAAGTGGTCGTTCTATTACAATCCGGTCCGTGTGTACGAATAGCCAAACAAAAGAGTGTATTATTCGCGCTAAAGGCCAACTAGATTGTGAGTTGTGTCGATACGTTCTGTACCCGGCTCACAACTTTGGCTGTATTGGTGCAAAATACCAGCTGCAGTTTTGATCTGTGCACCGTGAATAGATCTTTTTAATCCAAGCCCATCAGTTGACAGTCGAGTCCGTGTCGCTGTGCTGAGTGATCTCACACCCGGCTCACTGCTGGTGGCTGTATTGGTGCTGCTGTACTGGTGCTGCTGGCTGCTTTGGGCGCAGCTTCGAACGATCGGACAACCACTGCTGGAAGGAAGAAGTAAAGAGGTACGTGTTCTTGTCGGCGCTAGTGCGCTAGTGCGCTACATTTAGCGCAATGGATATAGATCCCTCGCCTCCCGTGCCACCATCCCCGAACCCCCCTGACCCTGACCCTTCTGTTACCCCCTCCCCTGTTCATTCTCCAGACCTGACGAAGGGGTACAAGGCCGTGACCGAAATTTCAAAGGTCCGACCTAACAAGCTCCGTGTCGTGGTCAGTGATCTGGCACAGGCCAATGCTATCGCTTGCTCTGAGCTCTTCACACGCGAGTATCGCGTTTACATACCCGCACGAGACGTGGAGATCGACGGTGTCATAACCGATTCGAGTCTGTCTGTCGAGTGTATCCTAAAAAGCGCAACCGGTTGCTTCAAAAATACCGAAACACAGGCGAAGATTTTGGATTGTAAGCAATTGCGGTCCATGTCTCTCGTCGGCGGTAAAAAAGTTTACACTCCGTCAGACTCGTTTCGCGTTACGTTTGCCGGATCTGCACTCCCTAGCCACGTCTCGATCGACCGGGTTCGTCTGCCTGTGCGATTGTATGTACCCCGTGTTATGAATTGCACCAATTGCAAGCAGTTAGGCCACACAGCCGCCTACTGCTGCAATAAGGCACGATGTAGCAAGTGTGGGGAGACTCATGCGGAAGATTCTTGCAGTGTTAATGCTGAAAAATGTATTCACTGTGGGGAAAACCAGCATGAGCTCTCCACATGCCCGGTGTACATGCAGCGCAGAGATAAAATCAAGCGGTCACTTAAGGAGCGTTCAAAGCGTTCTTACGCTGAGATGCTGAAGAAGACCGTGACCACTTCTACCATAACATCGAACCCCTTTGATCTGTTGCCCTCGGATGAAACCGATTCTGACGATTCATCAGCGGGAACATCTTATGCCAATCCTGGGGAGTCTAGGAAGAGGAAAAATGTTTCTTCTCCTAAACTTCCCCATAAAGGTCCTAAGATTTCCCAAAGTGTAATGAAAAGTACGAACAAACCAAACAGTGCTGCGGAAAACCGAAGCAAACTCCTCCTGGGCTTGCAAATTTAAAGTCCCAGAAGGAGTTCCCAGCACTGCCAGGAACATCTTAAACCCCAGTTGTTCCTTTTGCACATCCAGTTGATGAAACAAACTCTGGATTAGTGAAATTTTCTGGATTAGTGAAATTTCCGATCCAATTATATTTTTTCTTACAGCATTCCTCCCAACAGTTAGATCATTTTTGAAGCAGTTGACTGCCCAATGGCCCCTCCTTGCAGCGATTGTATCCTTCGATGCCTAATTCAACTGCGTATATGAAGGATTCTATCTCTGTCTTACAGTGGAATTGTAGAAGTATTTTACCAAAAATTGATTCGTTTAAAGTTTTGATAAATAAAAACAAATGCGATGCATTTTCCCTTTGTGAAACTTGGCTTACTTCAAATATTGATCTCAACTTCCATGATTTTAATATTATTCGCCTTGATCGAGACACCCCATATGGAGGAGTACTTTTAGGGATTAAAAAGTGCTATTCTTTATATCGTATTAACCTCCCCTCGATTCCAGGCATCGAAGTTGTCGCATGTCAAATGACAATACAAGGTAAAGAGCTTTGTATTGCCTCAATATATATTCCTCCCAGAGCACAGGTTGGGCAACGGCTGCTCTTTGATTTAATAGAACTTCTTCCCTCGCCACGTTTGATTTTGGGAGACTTCAACTCTCATGGCGTGGCTTGGGGTTCCCCATACAATGATAACCGCTCCTCTTTAATCTATAACCTTTGCGATGACTTCGACATGACTATTTTAAACAACGGTGAAATGACACGTATCCCGAAACCTCCAGCGCGCCCAAGCGCTTTGGATCTATCCTTATGTTCGACGTCGCTACGGTTGGATTGCACATGGAAGGTAATCCTTGATCCTCACGGTAGCGATCATTTGCCTATTCTTATTTCAATTAATAACGGGTCAACTCGCATGCGACCAATTGACATTCCGTATGACCTCACACGGAATGTCGATTGGAAGTTATACGAGGAAATGATTTCAAAAGCGGTCGAGTCGATTCAACATCATCCACCACTTGAAGAATACAACCTCCTCGCGGGCTTGATTCTCGACGCCGCGTTGCAAGCCCAAACGAAGAAATATCCCGGCGTAACGATCAAAGAACGGCCTCCCACTCCGTGGTGGGACCAAGAGTGCTCCGATGTCTACACGCAAAGATCCGACGCGTATCTGACCTTCCGGGATACAGACGATGCCGACGACTTTAAACGTTATTCGGAGCTTGATACCAAGTTTAAAAGCTTGACTAAGGCAAAGAAACGCGGATATTGGCGTCGGTTCGTAAACGAGACGTCGAGGGAGACATCAATGAGCACTCTTTGGAACACAGCCCGAAGAATGCGGAATCGCGTAACGGTCAACGAAAGCGAGGAGTCTTCAAGTAGGTGGATATTTGATTTTGCCAGGAAAGTATGTCCGGACTCTGTTCCTGAGCAAAACATTGTTCGCGATGCGTCTCCGGGCCACGACGCGATAGAATCACCTTTTACGATGGCAGAATTTTCAGTTGCCCTCCTGTCCTGTAACAATAACGCGCCTGGGTTAGATAGAATCAAATTCAACTTGTTGAAGAATCTACCCGGCAATGCCAAGAGGCGCTTGTTGAACTTGTTCAATAAGTTCCTGGAGCAAAATATTGTACCGCAGGATTGGAGGCAAGTGAAGGTGATCGCCATCCAAAAACCAGGGAAACCAGCTTCTGATCACAACTCTTATAGGCCGATTGCAATGCTATCCTGTATCCGGAAATTGATGGAAAAAATGATACTCCGTCGTTTAGACCATTGGGTCGAATCAAATGGTCTACTATCAGATACTCAATTTGGCTTCCGCCGTGCCAAAGGGACGAATGATTGTCTTGCGTTGCTTTCAACAGATATTCAGCTGGCGTATGCTCGCAAAGAACAAATGGCGTCTGCGTTCTTGGACATTAAGGGGGCTTTTGATTCCGTTTCTATTGACATTCTTTCGGGTAAACTTCACCGACAAGGATTTTCTCCAATTTTGAACAATTTTTTGCACAATTTGTTGTCCGAAAAGCACATGCATTTTACGCACGGCGATTTGGCAACTTTTCGCATTAGCTACATGGGTCTTCCCCAGGGCTCATGTTTAAGCCCCCTTCTTTACAACTTTTATGTAAATGACATCGAGGAATGTCTGGCAAACTCATGCACGATAAGACAACTTGCAGACGACAGTGTAATCTCTGTTACAGGAGCCAAAGCTGCCGATTTGCAAGGACCATTGCAAGATACCTTGGACAATTTGTCTGCTTGGGCTTTACAGCTAGGTATCGAATTCTCTCCGGAGAAGACTGAGATAGTAGTTTTTTCTAGGAAGCATGAACCTGCTCAGCTTCAAACACAATTAATGGGTAAAACGATTTCTCAGGTTTTGGTACACAAATATCTTGGTGTCTGGTTCGACTCTAAAGGCACCTGGGGTTGTCACGTGAGGTATCTGATGAAAAAATGTCAACAAAGAGTGAATTTTCTTCGTACAATAACCGGACAATGGTGGGGAGCCCACCCAGGAGACCTTATAAGGCTTTACCAAACAACGATACTGTCTGTTATTGAATACGGGTGTTTCTGCTTCCGCTCCGCAGCAAACACACGTTTGATCAAACTGGAGCGAATACAATATCGTTGTTTGCGTATCGCCTTAGGTTGCATGCAGTCGACCCATACGATGAGTTTGGAGATCTTAGCTGGAGTACTACCATTGAAAAACCGCTTCTGGAGCCTGTCTTCTCGTATTCTTATCAAATGTGAGGTCTTGAACCGTCCCGTGATTGAAAATTTCGAAAGGTTAATCGAACTTAATTCTCAAACCCGTTTTATGACATTGTATTTCAATCACATGTCCCAAAATATTAACCCTTCTTCGAATATTCCAAATCGTGTCGACTTATCAAATACTTCTGATTCTACTGTGTTTTTCGATACATCCATGATAGAATTTACGCGTGCAGCAGATCCCCAAAATTTTTTCCAATAAATATCGAAACATCAACTGCGACAATATGTACTACACTGACGGATCACTTCTTGATGGGTCCACTGGCTTCGGTATCTTCAATAACAATTTAACCGTCTCCCATAAGCTCGATAATCCTGCTTCTGTTTACGTCGCAGAATTAGCTGCAATTCAGTACACCCTAGGGATTATCGAAAAAATGCCCACGGACCATTATTTCATCTTTACGGACAGTCTCAGTTCCATTGAGGCTCTCCGATCGATGAAAGATGTTAAGCACTCTCCGTATTTCCTGGGGAAAATACGGGAACATCTGAGTGCTTTA
This sequence comes from Wyeomyia smithii, assembly GCF_029784165.1. NCBI lineage: Eukaryota > Metazoa > Arthropoda > Insecta > Diptera > Culicidae > Wyeomyia > Wyeomyia smithii. The sequence continues at coordinate 164,045,795 of NC_073696.1, read as the reverse complement.
TCCGAAAAATCTACTCAGATTACCTTAGCGTGGGTCCCTTCTCACTGCTCGATACCGGGTAATGAGAAAGCGGACTTTTTGGCTAAGGTGGGCGCAACAAACGGTGATATTTATGAAAGACCAATTGCCTTTAATGAATTTTTCGCATTTGTACGTCAGAATACGATCATCAGTTGGCAAAATTCTTGGACCAAGGGGGAACTGGGAAGGTGGTTACATTCCATAATCCCCAAGGTATCGACGAACCCGTGGTTCAAGGGGTTGGATGTAGGTCGGGATTTCATTTGCGTGATGTCCCGGCTTATGTCCAATCACTATAGATTTGACGCGCATCTCCGTCGTGTTGGGCTCGGGGAGAGTGGTATCTGTGCCTGTGGTGAAGGTTATCACGACATAGAGCACGTTGTTTGGTCATGCCCTGTATACCGTGACGCCAGGTCTAGATTAATAGCTTCCCTGCAGGCCGAAGGTAGGCAGTCGGCTGTTCCTGTTCGTGATGTCTTGGCAAGCCGTGACCTATCCTACATGTCCCTTATATACCTTTTTTCTGAAATCCATCCACGCCCCAGTTTAGTCCTATCCCCTTCCGCCTACATCCAACCAAACGACAAGAACACGTTAAGACCCCGGATCCGGAAACAGCAACTAGACCCGCACGATACTCTCAGGCCCCGAGGGAGACAACCCAATATGCCAGTCCGTAATATCTTGGCCCAGCAGCGGAACATATTCAATATGCTGCTTACCTATGGCGATGGAAAACCATCAAACAACAAATCAGTGCTTTTCATGCAAAACATTCTAGCTTAAGTTAGATTTAGTTTCAGCTCGTAGTCGGCAGCGAGGATAAAAAATTTGCTCTTAGTTATTAAGATACTTTAGAAAGTAAGCTACCAGATATAATTGGCGCCGTTAAACATTGAATTGTATTTGTGCCGTGTCAAATAAACTATAGATGAGGAAAAAAAAAATGAATGAATTTACATATTTATGTGGAAATACACCATATCGGTGTGAAACCTGCAATGATATGATTTATATCTACACTAAATACAAATGTCATATGAATATTTGTTCACGTTTTTCTCTTATTCTTACGTGGATTGTCGGGAGTATTATTATTACTCTTTCGCTTTTTGCCTCCACCTTGCGTTTTCTCTATCTTTTTTTGTTTTGTGGTTGTAATTGATGTCTTCAAACCCCTCATTGCTTTTTCGCGTTTGAGTAATTCTGCTTCCATTTTCTTCTTCTTTCTGACTTCGTCTTTTCTTTGTTTAGCTTCATCTTTTTGTAGTTCAATATTCTGACGTTCAATAGCTTTTATCCTCCTTTTTTGTTCATTGTCTTGCTTTACTTCTTCTAGTTATCGAAGCTCTTCCAATCGTTCACCTGCAGTTAAAATTGGGTGGAGCTTCTTGGCATAATTCCGATGTTTACCGCTTCTTCGTGGTATCGGTGGTAGTTCGAGAAATTCTGAAATGCTTGTCCGTCTAGTCTCTTTTCTTAAGCTGGCCACGTTTCGAAGTGATACAACGAAGATTGTCTGTCTATCGATTCTACAAATAGGTAAATCATAGCTGATAATGAATTTTTATAAAAAAAAATTTCTGTTACCATTCATTGTATTTTTGGTGTCATTCGAAGTTTCCTCCGCAGCGAGCTGGTTCGACACCGTTAAAATTTCAATAATTTCCTCCTGAGGACAATTTCCATTGAAGGATATATCTCCACTGGTGGAAATAGTAAGCTCCCCAAGGATGGTTGTATCGGTTTCGAGGGACTGATCTGATAATGTTTCTGTTCTAAGTTCTTTATGGAAATTTGTATTATTTTCTTTTAAACCACCTATTTCATCACAAGTGGCTGATCTGAACGCAAATGTATCTCCTTCCGATTGGTTTATATTGTTTTGCTTCTCTCGGTCTTCTGGAATCGTGTCGTGGCTAACGTAGGGTTGTATAAATTGTTGATAGAAAAAGCGTATTATTTTGAACTCTTGCGTGTCGTTTTCCTCTGCATTATTGAGAATTTTACACAGAGTTACCGGTCCCATTAATTCAAGGGCTTGTTTTATTTTATCCGTATGAATTGATACGTATGGAGATAAAATGAAGCTTATGTTATGGGTAGCAGACTCGCCCAATGGTATAGGAACTGTGTTGCATCGTGCAGGTTTGAATTGATCACCTGCAGGTAATGCAGCTTGCGACCTATTCGTCAATCCGGGCATTTCGGGACACAGCCCATTGAAACGTATTGATGAAATATCCGTTTTAGCAACTTCTTATGATTGCCGGTCCATCGACTCTACAAGCAAGTTGTTGTTAATTATTAACTTCAATGAATAATATTTCTCTTACCAATGATAAAATTTGTTGTGCCATTCGTAATTTCTGCTTCAGCGAGTTGGCACGATTCCGTGCCAGATTAATTTTTTTCGTCTACAATCGATTGTTTTGATGAAGTCAAATTTTCATTAATTAAATTTTCAGGAGAATTCTCGTTATTTTGGTTGGAAATTCTGATAGTTTTTGGCCGGTCAATCACTGCAAAACATTTAGAATAGTCGACATTATCTACGTTGAAAGGATATATTCCGCACACGCGAAAGCCGTTTGTGATGGTATCTTGTTTGATCACTTTTTTCACTGCGTTTTCCAATACAGGACCGAATTCTCTTATCGTGAAAACCTCTCCAGGATGACCAAAACGCCAATGATCAACTTCTTGCTTTCACTGATCTTTCAAAGGTTTAAAAATAGAAACATCTGCGGGCTGTGTTATACGAGTTGTATTTGGGTAGAGAGCGATTAAAACTATCCCCAACTGTTTGCATAAATCTGCTACTTCTATAGCCACATGAGAGGAATGACCGTCAACAAAAAATACAACAGGGAGTTGAATGCTATGCTTGATCAAAAACAAATATTCTCTTGATGTATTCTCTGAAATTGTGAGTAGTCATACAACCACACTCACTTTGGCCTAATCCCCATGAAGAGGGAAAAGCTTGAGCAACTTCTGTCCTAATGCGCTGGCCAGGAAGTATAACCAAAGGGTCTACAATTCGACCGGAAGCGCTGAATGTGAACATAACAGTAATGTTCTGTTTGCCATCAGCATGCTCTACCTCATAAACGTTACGAGATCCACGCTGCGCAATTACTTCGCGGGTCTTTGGATGAAAGATAAAATGATGTTTCGTCACCATTGAACACGCGGTTTGGGTCGGACATAACATGTTTTATTCCCTCGCGGTCCATCCACGAGGAAACTTGATTGAACCATTTCCTAACATCAGCCTCAGTAACTCTTGCACTTGCTGTCGTAACCGATTCTGGGGTACGGAGAGATAGTTGCGGATAACGGGCCATGAAAGACGCAAACCATTTCTTTCCTAGCGAAAACAGTATTGCAGACTGGATTTTTAAATATTTTACAAGGGTTTAGATTTACCTGGACGATTATTTTTAAGTTGAGTATGACGAGGGTTAGCAGATAGAAATTCTTCAACTTTTGAAAACAAAGAACGGCGCTGCACAGGAAAACCTCGATGTTGCATGCCAATGAGCCAGGTTACAATTTTTTCTTCTTCCTCCTTAGATAGTACAGTTCCAGGACCACATGTTGTTGTTTTATGCCACTTATCACTCAAGCGGTTTCGTATCGTAGACCTTGGAATACCATACTTCTTACTTGCCGCGTATACTGTGGACGTTCCGTCGGCTATCTCTTGAAGACACAACTGAAACACACTTTCACACGTTTTCTTGGACATTTTTTCTGTGACACTGTTGTTTTTCACTGAATGTTTAACCAGAATAACGAACAATTGACATTTTTCCACAAAGCAGTACAATTACAACGCCTACTATGCTCTGTCGCGAGAAAAAAAAACTCATGAATTACGAATAGTAATTCAGGCGCACATGGACATCGTGTAGGGGAAAGTAGGTAAAGACGGACACCCTAAGGTTTAATCTAAATAATTACTTAGGTATTGCTATTTAGATCGCAGTAGTCATACAAATTGAAACTTAAGGTCATTAGTTTTCATAATCATTTTTGGTATTAGTGAACTTCCTCCAAGTTTTATGTGTTTTGGGTCTTCAAAAATAAGACTACAAATTGCTGTTTTTTGACATGGTTGGGAAAGACTGACACTTGGGGTGGGTAAGATGGACACTACGAAGGTAAAGGTGGACACTCACAAAAAAGATGTAGTACGTTAAGTATTCTTTTGATTTATGTGTTAAGTGATGGCCATACATTACTCTACGTTATTAGAGTCCATCTATACATCACGTGAACAGTTTGAGAGGATGGGTTTCGATGAAGGCGAAAATTCTCCGCCTATGTTCTAATTGCGAAGTGATTAATATCTGCTGGTTTTTCTCGCGGGTGTACTTTGAGAACATCTGTAGTACACAACAGATACTACACGTGAAAATTCTTGGAAAATCCGTGTGTCCATCTTTCCTTACCTTAGTGTGTCCGTCTTGCCCGACCTGGTTGTAAATTTTTCAAACGATCGTAGCTCTTCATCGGAACATCGAAAATCTGCTGGATTTTCACTAGAAAACCGAGGAAAGACTAATTAATCACTTTACTATTGTGAACAAATGAAAACACGTGTGTTTCACGAGTTTTTCACTATTTTCCGTGGAATAAAAATTACATCAAATTGCGCGTTCAAGAAAATATTCTTTGTTTTACTCACAAATTTGACAGTTTGCTTGCTGAAAACTGATAATGCAACTCAAAACATTAACACACTATAAAGAAGGTATTCGCATCACTCAACTATCATAATACATTCTAGTTTGTGAAATATTAAAAGTGTCCATCTTACCCGCAGTGTCCGTCTTTACCTACTTTCCCCTACATATGGCGAAAACAGGATAATTAATTATATGTTAATCTTGTTGTGTGGCCAAGAAGGGATCAGTGATAGTTTCTCGCATCTCTTTTTCAAATGAATGTTTTCGAGAAAAATCATACTCTATGTTCATTTTATGGTTATATATACTTTAATTTTTTTATTTTTTTATTCTCGCTTATTTTCCGTCGGTCTAGTTCCGCCACTGTTGTGGCCAATCACCGACGCCCAGGGAGGCGACTCCACACCCAGGACCCTAACTCACGACCCGTTTATTAACGGACCGGCGCCAACGGCTTCACTTCCTCATGCGATGGAAGGCGTGATCCCAGAGATTTTTCGCCTCAGAAAATCTCCCGGTGTCGGCTAGGATTGAATCTAGACCAGTTGGGTTGGTTGTGAGTGGATCACGCCACCTCACAACCATCGACACCTATGTCGGCGGTGGGATTCGAACCCAGGCGTCGAGCGTGGTTGGCGGAGACGTTACCAACCACACTAGGCCCCCGCTCTCTTATATACTTTAATTAATTGTGCCCTATTCCAGTTTTGCAATCCTGTATGGAATAGATTACTTAAATGATACGGTAATAACTATCGAAAATAACTTACAAATTATATAAACACTAAGTTATGTGATGAGTTTAGAGAGGTGCCTATAGTTTATTTAATTGTGATTGAATAAGCGTGCTTATTTCTTATAGTCGGCATTAATTCTGTCCAACATTGATAACAGTTTAAATTGACGACGTTAAACTCAGTATAATTACCCACACTCTATTGCAATTATCGATTAAACTGAAGTGTGGCCAAGACTGGTGCTATGGCCAAAACTGGTGCTTCTTCCCTAATGAAGATAAAAAAAAATACTTTTGCAGATTTTGGCCAATGCTAGTGAGAACTGTCATAACAAGTACACGCTGTTGCGGGAGTGTCCAAATGCGGGTAATTTTCACTTATACACTCTCTCGCGGCAGTACCCAAAATTAGGGTTATTTTTACGCGTACACGCTCCTGCAGCATTACACATAAATAAGTAAATTTTCCACTCGATGCTTATATTGTAACCGCACAGGTTACAAGGTGTTCTAAACAGAGAAAAAACACCAGAAAATAGTAAGGAGAAACATAGTGTACAAACTTCGATAGTGTTAAAGACAAACTTGGTTCTCGCTCGAAGGAAGAAAAATGTAAAAGTGGATTATAGTGGTAATGAAGCAAAACAGTGGGTACTTGAATAGTACACACTAGGAACAAAAGGAAGAAAAGTTATATGACCAATAACACAATACTACAATAATAATCCGAGAAAAAGACGAAGTGAAAAATCATTAAAAAGGAACAAAAACACAAGTGCGAAGCTACGTCGCGCATTAAACATAAGATGTGTTGTGTATGATAAGGATTTTCATTACCGGTGTGTAAATAGTGTAAAAAAGTGTTGGAATGAGCCCAACATTGCACGAATTCGATTTATTTGTTTCCTTTTATATACGAATCTGTTGCAACAGGAAGATGAATTTTAACCGATAAGTTCTTGGTTTTTCCCTATAACAAAAAATATTTTTCATTCATTTCACGCAAAAATAATGAGACTCAATACCAGCGAAATAAACTAGTTGACATTTGCACGACCGGACTAATTTAACAGCGGTGCCTTTCGGCAACACCGATGGCAAGACGAATTATAGAACGCAAACAGACAGAGTTGCGCACATGGAATTCACCTGAATTGTTCCAAAAGAGAGTTCTAGCATACGAGTGGCCATACTGCAAGTACGGGTATTAGGGGCTACGTTATCGCTAGCAAAAATGAAGAAATATAAAAAGAGAGTGCGTAACTACGAATAGCGCGCACACACGTTGCATACAAAAGCTAGTCAGTTGTACTAATTCTCGGGTACACTGTCTCTGTTTATGAATTTTGCAGTGTTATTGCGATCAGCTGTGCCAGCCACGGCCAAGGTCGTATTTTGTAAGCATCTATTTTAATGGCCGATGGTAGGACGTTTTGCTACCATAAGTAAAGAGAACCTGGTGGCTCACCAGTAGCGGTGAAATGGTCAAAGGGTAAAAATATGGATACATCAATAAGCACAACGCGCGCAGCGATGATGAAATTTCCGCCGGTAGGGGAAATAGTAACCGACGGCAGAGATATATAATGTTGAAAGTTTATGTTAAAATATTATTTCATGAATAAGGAATGGCACTTTATGCCATCTAATGTAAACATTTACAATCTTTGATTAGTTTAATTACACTAAATATAAATGATTTTTTTATAATCATTTTATTATTATGAAAACCTAGAATTATTTATTTAATTAATAAAAATAAACGTTGAAGCTTTGACACCAAATCGTTCGAACCTTTGTGTTCAGATTTTTTGATGGCGCGACGAGGAAATTAGAGTCGGTCACGCTACGTTATCACATCCGGTCAACAGAATCGTTAGTGATACCTAGAAGAAAGAGAAAGAAGGGCACATGAGCCTTTACAGTCGTCTTTGCAGACGGATAATTTTACAGTGCTATTAATTTTTATAATACCTTAAAGCAATATAGAATCTTAAATATTTGAAAAGAACTTGAAATAATTTAGAATTATTTAACAGAAACTTTGGGATTATTTTCTTTTATCAGGACGAGTAACATTTATTGTAAAATGGAGTACACGTTCCCAGAAAGAGATGCCAGGCAGTGCATCCCAGAATATGACGGATCGGTAGACGAACTAGAAGCGTTCATTTACCGTGTTGAGCATTTTGCCCTAGAAATACCAGAAGGAGTATCACATGCTTCACTGGTTTATATTGTTCTATTGAAATTAAAAGGCAGAGCTGCTGCCGCAATACATCGAATCAACGCAAACGCTTGGCCATAGGTTAAGCAAAATTTATTAGAGGAATTTGGAGAAAATATATCTATAGGAACGGTAATTATTCAGGTAGAAACGTTGAGGCAGGGATTGTATGTGACCTTACCTGAATACAAAAGAAAAGTACTTGAAATTAAGAGACAAATCGACTCCTACGAAAACAAATGTGAGAAGTCTTGTATGATAGTGAGTCTCCGGTTACATTGCATAGCAGGGCTGCACGACAGCTTATTGAAAGAAGCCGCCGGAGGTAGAGGAACGGTGAATTTAGAAAAGCTGCTGGATAACTTAGAAGATTATGAACAGGAGATCAAACATATCTCCTGTATTGAGAAATGGCTGCATGGCTTAGAATTGCTCGAAAAACAGCACACCGCGCTCAAGCATTGTATCAAAAGCAGAAATATTCTCTCAATTAACCACACGGGTACGGGTCATAGAAAGAGGTGGTTCAAAAGAGATAAGCATATTTGTCGCAGGACTAGACATTATGAAAGATATAGCGGGAAACGGCCTAGCTATAACAATCACGACTCTCCTAGACATTAGCGTAAGCAGAAGAACTATGTCAGAAACAGGCAGCACAATTATTATGGTCAGAGCGGATCAATGACCGGACGGTCAGATCACTCGTACGACCGCAGACACCGAAATATTTTGAGTATGAGTCATACTGGAAGGGGGGATACAAATTACCCAAAACAAGGTATAAAAGAACCGTTTGCAAAGAGTATTTCAACGATGACTTCGCAGAATTGTGTCAGGACGTCAGGACAGCGCGTATATTACGATGTCAAAGGGTACTTAATGTTAACGCTGCTGGCTAGGCAGAATGTCCAATTTACGTTAAACCTGATCTTAGATACAGGTGCATGTACGAATATAATTAATGCAAGCATTGTAAACCGTTTGAATGTACCGGTAAATACACAGAATGTAACCACTTTTGGAGGTATCGGCCGCGACATTGTGCGAACCTCAGGTACAATTACGTCGGACTTCCTAATCCCGACACAATTTCATGTATTAGAAAATTTGCCAAGCGACGGAATAATCGGAGCAGAGTTTTTGAAGAAGCATACGCTTCAAATTGGGAATAATTTTTATTACATCGTGTTCAAGAAGCACGGCAATAGAGGTCCAGACGACTAAAGTCCGTGGAGCATGCCCAAGGAGGAAGTCCTTAGTCGACATTTTTATGTGGCAGCCAGAAATAGAGTCGTGGTGCAGAACGAGTTGCGAGATACTAGCAACACAGCCCGCAATGAGGCTGACGTCGACAAAAATGAAATAAATAGAGACAGTAGTGATGGGAATTATCACTTAAAATTGTTACTGATAACTATCAGTAATTTCTAACTCGTTACTGATTACTATCAGTAATTATCAGTGATTTGCATTACATTTTCAAGCAAATTATCATCATTATATAGCATTAGTGAATAAAAAATATGGTTATTACAATACATAGTGTTTCATCATTGAAAAATGGACTGCACAAGTAAAATGAATTATTTGTATAAATATTTAGTTCTTTCGAAAGAAAAAAAAAACAATTTTTCTGTAAAACTTCCGGAACTTTCTTTCCGATGTTGTATTTCCTGGAGTGATTTGTTTGGAGGATACAGAGGTGACATAGTCACAAAACTGCGATGTATTTGCAATACTTAATATTTTTCAGTATTTATAGCTGTAACCATGTGCATTTTTTTGACGTGGGACTACGTCTTTGTTTTCTATACTGGGATGCGTTCTGTAAAATTGGAAATGAAACTAGCAAATGTTGCGTCAGACTTCAAACGTTAATAACAGCATAGCCACATGATGGATAACAATAACCAATATGTTGTTGGATAAATAAAATGTATAACAATTTTGTAATATGCTAGTTATCACTCTAATTTCATTGCTAAGCGGTAAAATTGATAAAAAGTTTCAATAACAAATTTACGCGAATAATGAACCAATTACATGCGAGCATTCCTAGCACAGACGACGTGAATGGACACCATCCGTTCCCTGTGATATTCTCTGTATCAATATTGAAATAACAACTGACAGAGTCTCCCCGTCCCAATAGGTCAATTTATTTTTACTTCCATGAGCTCAGACTAATATGATGTCTCGAAGGTAAAAGTTTTTCGAAAAGTTTGAAACAATCCCCATTCTTGAACAATTTCCAAACCTGCTTCAAAACCGAATAAAAACTGATGTCTTGAAAGAAAATATGCCGGTAAAAGCAACAGTACCAGTGGAGTAAAGAACCGCAGGTCTCTCGTCGTCTGTGATTGCAGTACTCGTCTATTCGTACATTTCAGCGGTACACTTTTATTCGTATTGCAGTGGTACACTTTTGTTCGTACATTTCTATACGTGTGCCATCGAGGAAAAACTGCAATGCTGCTGTTGATGGTGATTAAATGTTTATCTCATAAATATGATTACCATAAATTACTCGATACGAATTGTAAATTTTTGCAACGGATATTTATTTATTGTTATCTTCGATAGTCACTAAATACTCGTGACCGGATGTTATCGAAAGAGTAAATTCCTAAATATATACATCCATAGAAGAGTAAGAGCTTGCGAGTGCTTGTGAATTTTTTGTTTATTTACTAAAATTAATTCAGAGTTTCTTTTTACATTTCAGATTTGTTGGACGATATATTATTATTCTAAGATTTACCATAATAAACGTATATTAGATGTCTGTAATACAGTGAATGTAGTTGTGGGCAAATGACAAAAATTGTCAAGCAAAAAACAAAAATGTAATTGTGGATTGCTACGATTTTTTGCGGGAACTTGTTAATAATTTTGTTTAAAATATCTTCTTATGTTTGCCAATTATTGAACCTTTGTAAGGGCTTCCATATTATTTTGAAAGTAAAATCCATATTATAGATTTGATTTAATCATAGTTAACTAAAACAAAACCATTCATTATGATAACGTAAGTATTATTGGATTTGGTTTTTGAGGATATAGAGTTAATTCTGACTTTGACGCATCACGAGAAATTCTTGGTGCTTCTACAACAAACACGATATGCTTGTGCCTTGTCAGATACATGTTGTTTGCACAATAAATACTACAGGTATAATATCGTCAGATATAAACGATATTCTTTCGAGTGTTGTTGAATATATTTCAAAAGTTGATTTCCAGGGGAGGCTGAAAATAAAATACGTACAATCGCCGAGCAAACACATTGATTCTGTCTGCAGACTCTGTATATTTTGTAACAAAAAATCCCCTAATTACAGTGTTTAGTCCCACGTCACCATTTCATACAACCCTAGGGCTGTATACTTGTAGTATTTGTTTGAACTGTTTGGTACCAAATTTTCCCAAGGACTACGAACATTCAAATCACCGATGTAATGACAAAGTTAGAAATGAGCTATAATTATCGAAAATTTCGCTGTTAGTATTGCTTTTATGCAGCTATACTTTTAGTTCAAGCATCGTTTGTTCGACATTGTTTTTCGTTGACGATATTGCATATGTTTGATGATTTGGGTTTACATTAGAGAAATTGAAAAAGCAAAATGTTTTAAGTCCATGTTTGTTTTGTTCATTCTAATGAAATTTAATCAATCGCCTACAATTGTTTTACTTCGCTTTCGGACACAGAGCTATCGAGTGTATAGAACATAGAGCGCTCCCACAAGAAGTCAGTTTTGCCGATTTAGGATGGCGTTGACTCTTTGGTTAAGATTATTAATTCATTAGTTCAGAGATTCAATCCCGACAAATCCGGACAACATAACTAACATGTCCTGACATATTCAGCAATGCTTTACAGTGCTGCAGTCAACCGGTTGGTTCGTGTGGAACGCTGAGTTTGAATTCGCCTACTCAGCCTTGTTGCGCTAAAATCAGCTGCTACTCTGCTGGTTCAACAACTCCACATTTTCCTATAGCACAATATTCAGCATAACAAAATCCCAATTTTCCGCATCTTGGATGCATAGCTATTTTCCAAGGGATTGCTTTAAGAATAAAGAAAATCCTTTGGAAACTAACTTGCCTTAAGATGCAATTCCACGTCAAAATTCAAACAATATCAGTAAGAGAAAAATTTACTGAGAGTTAATGTTGTTTTTCCTTACTGAGAACTATCAGTAGTTACTGATAGTTTTCCCATCCCTAAGAGACAGTGCGTCTTGAGCTGCCCGACAGATCAGACGTGTTTTCGGTTGTTTGTGGACTGATCTTTGATTGCCTATAGCTTCAAAGTTTGTGTTAACTTACATCAGTTTTTTCAAGACTACCTATTTCTTTTTTTCTCAATACTTGCAATTGGATATTATTTTTGAACTTTTTTCGTATCACCTGAAATGGCAGGACGAAAAAAAGAAACCACGCATCGCTACGGGGAGGAAAAGAGAGGCATCTCTTTCTGACACTAGCTTATGCAGTGAAAATGCCTGAGCAAGAAGCCGGCGAAATTCAAATGTTCGAAAGTAAAACTATTCAAAGTGAGATTTCTGTAAAAAAGGAGAAAGTTCCACCTATTGGGGTAACTATTGCTTCTGAATTTAATATTTTTTAAAGAGAACTTTCTACGTTTCTCTCCGACGTCAAAGTTACTTATCAAGTTGGCCGAAGAGGCGAATGCCGTTTACTGGCCCAAACATTGAAAGATTGGAATCGTCTTATTCAGTATTGAACTGAAAAGATGCATGAATTTTTTACATATGACACTAAGAGCGCCAATCCGTTCAAGGTCGTATTGAAAGGTCTCACCAACGATCAAACCGCTGATGAGATCAAACTTACTTTAACAGAATTACTTAGCATAGCCCCTACCCAAGTAATTCTAATGAAACAAAAATCACGAGGAGAAAAAGGCAGAGAGCTGGAATTTCCCTTGTTAATTATTTAATTCATATTAACCGCACTGAGGTTAACAATTTAAAATTTTTTGACAAAGCACATGCTATCTATAATGTGCGAGTGAAATGGGAATAGTATCGAAAGTTTGGCGGAGGTGAAAAGCATATCACCCAATGCCGTATTTGCCAACGTTATGGCCATGATTCTAAATTCTGTAACATGAACCAAAAATGCCTTATTTGTGGAGACTTTTCTTACAAAAAGGACACATGTCCTGTGAAAGAGAGTAAAAATTTTCGCTGTGCGAATTGTAACGGCAACCATATGTCAAATTTTTACCAATGCCCAGTCCGTTTAGCAATTGTTAAGGCAAGGCAAGGTAAATATATATCAATTTCCCAATCAAAACAAAATTCTCCAAGCGTACCAGTACCGCCCACTTCTTCTACTCCTTTGCATACTCGTTTAACATATGCACATGTTGCAGGTAGTTCAAACATTCTACCGCCTAATGTTGGTAGTTCGAAAATGACCGTTAATATGCGAGGTAAGCAAAATACGGTGGAAAATAAATGTACACCTATTACCCCAGCTAATATTACTACCGAAAATATTTTTTCTAATGTCAACTGGGGCCTATTCAGGCAGGTAAACTTTCTTTTCTGCAACAGCAATGTTCGATCTTATGAACGCCATGTTGCAGGCAAAATCAATGTTTGAAGCCATCCGAATAGGTACAAATTTTACAATTAAAATTGTTTTTAATTTAAAATTTAGCAATGATTTTAAATAAACCAATTAAAATATTAAATTGGAATGCTCGCTCATTGAAGGCCAATGAGAATGAGCTTTTTAATTTTTAACAGTAAATAATGTGCACATTGCAATTGGTACTGAAACATTTTTAAAACCTAATATCAAAATAAAACATGTTCCCAATTACGTGGTTCATAGATATGATAGGATTCAGGATTCCGGCGGTGGAGTTGCAATTGTTATTCATCGCCGAATTAAACATCGTGCTCTTCCCCATCTTGAGACGAAAGTTATTGAAACTTTGGGAATTGAAGTTCAAACTGAACTTGGGATTCTATTTATTGCCGCAGCATATTTACCATTCCAATGCACACGCGAGCACAAAAATGATTTCAAAGGTGATTTACAAAAACTCACCAGAAATCGTTCGAAATTTTATAAAATCGGTGATTTTAACGCTAAACATCGATCATGGGATAATTCTCAAAGTAATTCCAATGTACAAAAGTCCAGAAATCAAATTTAGGGGGAAATTTGGGTCTAGAGCTCTATAGCAACATTTTATAGAAAAACTTTCTTCTACAAAGCTGTTACATATGATAAAGCGCTTATTAAAAAATTATCAAAAATTAGGGTGACCAACATTTTCAATGCAATCAAGTATCTAACTTTTTTATCTTTGTAGATAGAAGAAAAATTTGTTCTACCATGTTATAGCACCATTTATTTTAAGTTACTTTGTAAAAAAAGTTGTTCTCTATCTTTGAAAACAACCGATTTATAGTGAAAAAACACATTTGCGCTCTTACTTTTTTATTTCAAGTTTCATCTCAAAACTGTCTTTGAACGACTTTTAGAGCTTTTTAAGAGAAACAATTTGCAATGCTGACATTGCAAATATCTCAATTTTACTCAAAGTTATTAATATTTTTCATCAAAAAATATGTGTTTTTCATTTGTATGTCATTCTTTTTGGGGCAAACATAAAAAATATCTCTTGGTCTCGTTTTTAAGGGCATACTTGACTCTATTAATAAAGAAATTTTTAAAAATATTTTTTTTTATTTGAGTAAATTCAATTTTAAAACAAGACAAAAATTTCAATAATTTTATACATTATGCATAAAAAAGCACCCAGATTTATTTTTTGGTATTTTTTCTCATGACTAGAAGTAATTACCTTTAATTTGACCCAAAAAGATGAAAAATCGATGAATTTTTTGAAATAAAATACATCGTTTATTATGGTCACCCTATTTCGGAGCTAATCCCCTTAACAACCCAACGAAACAATACGGGTTTGATTATTTTCAACACAGATGCATTCCTGCGATTTTGAACACAATTGAAGCCCTTCACGTGTTGTAGACTAGTTTAGAATTTTTTTACCTCAAGAAATGTTGAACGCTTAAGAATACGTATTGTACTGTTTTATTTCATCATTCATTTTATTAGCAAAATATTCATGATGGAGGAAAAAAAACACTCTAAATTTTAAAGTTGAGTTAGGAAAAAATATTTTTACCATTTCATTACAGCAAACCCCGAGGACAATGAATCTTGAAGCAGTGGAGAATCCTAAACCAAGGGACAAGCTGACAATATTCTTAATGATCCTAGTAATTGAATAATATAATAAAACCTGTTTCTCTTTCAGATGACAAATGAGGTATACATCGGTGATGGCCCAATAACCCAATATTCATTTATTTAATTTATATTATTATCACTTCATAATTTTTACTTTGTATTTAATGTAGATCGTTGGTTGTCGTGTTGGTCGGTCATACTATTTGTAATAGGGATGGGAAAACTATCAGTAACTACTGATAGTTATCAGTGAGGAAAAACTCTTCTCTTACTGATATTGTTTGAATTTTGACGTAGAATTGCGTCTTAAGGCAAGTTAGTTTCCAAAAGATTTTCTTTATTCTTAAAGCAATCCTTTGGAAAATAGCTATGCATCCAAGATGCGGAAAATTGGGATTTTGTTATGCTGAATATTGTGCTATATGAAAATGTAGAGTTGTTGAACCAGCAGAGTAGCAGCTGATTTTAGCGCAACAAGGCTGAGTAGGCGAATTCAAACTCAGCGTTCCACACGAACCAACCGGTTGACTGCAGCACTGTAAAGCATTGCTGAATATGTCAGGACATGTTAGTTATGTTGTCCGGATTTGTCGGGATTGAATCTCTGAACTAATGAATTGATAATCTTAACCAAAGAGTCAACGCCATCCTAAATCGGCAAAACTGACTTCTTGTGGGAGCGCTCTATGTTCTATACACTCGATAGCTCTGTGTCCGAAAGCGAAGTAAAACAGTTGTAGGCGATTGATTAAATTTCATTAGAATGAACAAAACAAACATGGACTTAAAACATTTTGCTTTTTCAATGTCTCTAATGTAAACCCAAATCATCAAACATATGCAATATCGTCAACGAAAAACAATGTCAAACAAACGATGCTTGTCATTTCGTTGTTTTGCTTTCGTCTCGATTAGACGCAAATTGTTTATCTCCGTTTGAGTTCGCAAAATAACAATACACGAGTTATCGTACGGGTGTTTTTTTATCGATTAGTTCTTGTGTTGCGCGATAACAATAGCCTGTTATATATCGGCAGAAACATCTGCACACTGGTAGGGGCAGGCTACCCCGCCAGTGATTCGATACGCAGCTGATATATCAGCAAGAATAATTCTCCCGCACCGCTGTTACCCCGCTAGCAGCACGGACCATCATACGATCGAGCGAGTGGAAGTCAACTACAAGTGGCATCTACAAGGTCGCGTGTAGGACACGGCCACTGCGTCTCAACACGAAGCTGGATCGTCATTGTTTGTTCTGCGGAGACGCTCGATTAATTCTACTATCAGCCGTGAGGTCGTGACTTAGACGTTCGGTGAAGTATTACCTTTAGAATTTTTACTATTATTATCAATATTATTACTATGGTATAATATTATTATTAATATTATTATTGATATTATTATTGTTATTATTAATATTATTACTATAATTATTATTATTATTATTATTACTATTGTTATTAGAATTAGTATTACTGTCTTTTTTTTTTATTTGATCCATTGTAGATTGAAAAATTGTTTTTAAAATTTAACATCAACTACTTGAACCCCCCCCCCCCATATTCGAATATTTATCGTTTGTGTGCGGTAGAGCGTAACGCTCCCGCAAAATGGACGACATGCAGGTGCAACTTTTCCTGGAGGTGGAAACAAACGGGGAAGAAATTGAAATTTCTCCCATCAGCTCACCCCTACCTTCCCCTGTGCCCTCCCCTTTGCCAAGTCCTGTACCAAGAGTACCGGAAGTACGGGTAAAAGCTTATCCAGATGCCGCTGGCGGTCCCTACGTTGTTTTTTTCCGGCCCATAAAGAAGCCATTGAATATTATTCAAATTGGCAAAGACCTGGCAAAACATTTTTCGGCCGTAACCGAGATTACGAAGGTGAGGCCGAACAAACTGCGAGTTGTCGTGAGTAGCTTGAAGCAAGCAAACGAAATTGCTGGCTACGAGCTCTTCACGAGAGAGTATCGCGTGTACATCCCTGCCAAGGATGTAGAAATCGACGGTGTGGTTACCGAGGGGAATCTCACTGTCGTTGACATTTTGCGTCATGGAGTTGGCTGTTTTAAAAACCCCTTGATGCAAAGTGTAAAGATACTGGATTGCAAGCAATTGCATTCAGTATCCATCGAAGAAGGGAAGAAGAAATTCCTCCCTTCGGATTCCTTCCGAGTAACATTCGCCGGATCCGCGCTGCCGAACTACGTCCGCTTGGACAGGGTTCGTCTACCTGTACGCCTGTTCGTACCGCGGGTCATGCATTGCCAAAACTGTAAGCAGTTAGGTCACACAGCCACCTACTGCTGCAACAAGGCACGCTGTAGCAAGTGCGGAGGCAATCATGCTGAGAACGCTTGCAGTGGGGATACTGAAAAGTGTCTTTATTGCGAGGGAACTCGGCATGACCTTCCGGCATGTCCCGCGTACAAACAGCGCGAGGAAAAAATTAAGCGTTCCCTTAAGGAACGATCAAAGCGCTCTTTTGCAGAAATGCTTAAGAGGGCTGAGCCACCCTCGACAGGAAACATCTTTTCCTTTTTGCCAACCGATGAGGGTACATCTGACGATCCCGTCGAAGGGTGTTCCTATGCCTTGCCAGAGGGATCTAGGAAGAGGAGAATGCTCAACTCTCCTAATCTTTCTCGTAAAGGTCGTAAGATAACCCCTAGCGGAATGACCAATAAGACAACACAAAAAGGAAGCGGTGAAGAAAAACCGAAGCAAGTACCCCCCGGTTTTAATTTCAAATCAAACCAGGAGTACCCACCGCTTCCTGGGGCACCAAAAACCCCTCGTGCACCCATTTCTCGATCAGAAGACATAAAAGAAACAGGGTTCATAAAATTCTCTGATATTGTGGACTGGATATTTAAAACATTCAACATACCAGATCCCCTTCAAACCATTCTTCTTGCCCTTCTCCCAACAGTGAAAACCTTTTTGAAGCAACTCACAGCAACTTGGCCCCTCATTTCAGCTATCGTATCTTTCGATGACTAATACGTTGAAAGAGGTTAGGGATTTTGTCACTGTGTTACAGTGGAACTGCAGAAGTATCATCCCCAAATTTGATTTATTTTCACATTTGATAAACACATACAATTGTGATGCGTTCGCGCTTTGTGAAACTTTTCTCAATTCAAATGACCAACTTAATTTCCACGATTTTAACATCATTCGTCGAGATCGAGACTCACACGGTGGAGGGGTACTTTCAGGGATCAAAAAGTGCTATTCTTTTTTCAGAATCGACCTCCCCTCGATCTCGAATATTGAAGTTGTTGCCATTCAAACGAATATGAATGGAAAAGACCTTTGCCTTGTTTCGTTATATATTCCCCCATCCGCGCGGATTGAACAGAAGCAACTCCTTGATATAGCAGAATTGCTTCCCGCACCTTTTTTGATTTTGGGAGATTTTAACTCTCACTGTTCGCTATGGGGGTCGCTGTACGACGACAACCGATCTTCTTTAATTTGTAACTTGATCGACGACTTCAATATGACACTTTTGAATACTGGGGAAGCGACACGTGTACCTAATCCTCCAGCACGTGAAAGCGTGCTTGACCTATCCCTCTGCTCGACATCACTTGCGTTAGATTGCCAGTGGAAAGTAATCAACGATCCCCACGGTAGTGATCATCTTCCAATCGTTATATCAATTGCTAATGGTTCAACTCCCCCGAACCCAATCAATATTTCCTACGACCTTACACGTAATATTGATTGGAAGCGTTATGAGTCTATTACAGCGGAATCTATCGAGACTCACGAGGAACTTCCTCCGGAGGGAGAATACGCGTTCTTAGCTGGCTTGATAATCGACGCCGCGACGCAAGCTCAGACGAAACCGATACCCGGGGTAACGATTAGACAACGCCCTCCCAACAAATGGTGGGACAAAGAGTGCTCTGAGCTGTACGCGCGAAGGTCCGCGGCGTATAAGGACTACCGGGAGTACGGCACTGTCAACCTACTACGAAAGTACGAGGCACTGGGCAGGCAGATGAAGAGCTTAGTAAAGGCGAAAAAACGCGGGTACTGGCGGCGGTTCGTAAACGCGTTGTCGAGGGAAACAGCGATGAGCACTCTTTGGGATACCGCCAGGCGCATGCGGAACCGTGACGTTTCGAATGAGAGTGAGGAGTATTCAGATCGCTGGATACTCGATTTTGCCAAAAAGGTCTGTCCGGATTCTGTACCGGAACAGAAAACCTTTCGCGACGCGTTTATAGTAACTACGGAAGAGCCTCCATTTTCGATGTTGGAATTTTCAATGGCTCTCCTGTCGTGCAACAATAAGGCTCCAGGGTTAGATAGAATAAAATTCAACCTGTTGAAGAATCTACCCGACTCTGCGAAAAGACGCTTGTTGGACTTGTTCAACAAGTTTCTTGAGCTAAATATTGTTCCGCATGACTGGAGGGAGGTAAAAGTCATTGCTATTCGGAAACCCGGGAAACCTGCCTCTGATCACAATTCATATAGGCCGATTGCGATGCTCTCTTGCCTCCGGAAATTAATGGAGAAAATGATCCTCTTACGGTTAGACAAATGGGTCGAAACAAACGGTTTACTTTCAGATACTCAATTTGGCTTTCACCGGGGCAAAGGGACGAACGATTGCCTAGCGTTGCTTTCTACTGAAATTCAACTCGCATTTGCTCGAAAAGAGCAAATGGCTTCTGCGTTCTTGGATATTAAGGGGGCTTTTGACTCTGTCTCTGTAGAAGTTTTAAGCGCGAAACTTCATTCGCAGGGACTTTCACTAAATCTGAATAACTTTTTGCTCAATTTGTTGTCAGAAAAGCATATGTATTTCTCACATGGCGATTCGACAACTTCCCGAATTAGTTACATGGGCCTTCCCCAGGGCTCATGTTTAAGTCCTCTCTTATATAATTTTTACGTCAATGACATCGATGAATGTCTTGCAAATTCATTCACGCTAAGGCAACTTGCAGACGATAGCGTTGTATCCATTACTGGTAGCGAGGCTAGCGATCTGCAAGGACCATTGCAAGATACCTTAGACAATTTGTCTGAATGGGCTCTTAAGCTGGGTATCGAATTCTCTCCGGAGAAAACTGAGTTGGTCGTTTTTTCTAGGAAGCATAACCCAGCTCAGCTGCAGCTCCTACTAACGGGTAAAACGATCTCTCAGGTTTTAGTCGCTAAATATCTCGGGGTCTGGTTCGACTCTAAATGCACCTGGGCTTGTCATATTAGGTATCTGACACGAAAATGCCAACAGAGGATTAATTTTCTTCGTACGATTACCGGAACCTGGTGGGGAGCCCACCCAGGAGACCTTCTAAGGCTTTACCAAACAACGATATTGTCAGTTCTTGAGTACGGCTGTTTCTGCTTTCGCTCCGCCGCGAACACGCACATTATAAAATTAGAGAGAATACAATATCGTTGTTTGCGTATTGCCTTGGGTTGCATGCAGTCGACCCATACGATGAGTCTTGAAGTGTTAGTGGGTATTCTTCCGTTGAAACATCGTTTTTGGAATCTCTCTTACCGGTTGCTAATTCGATGCACAGTTATGAACCCATTAGTAATTGAAAATTTCGAGAGGTTGGTCGACCTTCAATCTCAATCCAGATTTATGACTTTATATTTTGACTATATGGCTCAAGATATTAATCCTTCTTCATACGATTCCTCCAATGTCGCACTTTTAGATACTTCTAATAATGCTATATTCTTCGACACCACCATGAAACAAGACATTTCTGGTATCCCGGATCAATTGCGACCCCAAGAGATCCCTAAGATTTTTTCGAATAAGTTTAAACATGTTAGTTATGATAAAAGGTTTTACACTGACGGATCTAATCTAGATGAGTCCACTGGCTTCGGTGTTTTCCACGAAAATTTTACCGCCTCCTACAAACTCGATGCTCCTGCTTCCGTGTACGTCGCAGAACTTGCTGCTATTCAGTACTCTCTTGGAATCATCGAAACCCTACCCACAGACCACTACTTCATCTTCACAGATAGTCTCAGTGCCATTGAGGCTCTGCGATCGATGAAGCCTGTGAAGCACACCCCGTATTTCCTGGGGAAAATACGGCGGTTTTTAAGTGCTTTAACAGATAAAAATTACCGGGTTACCTTAGCGTGGGTCCCTTCTCATTGTTCCATTCCGGGCAATGAAAAGGCTGACGCTTTAGCTAAGGTGGGTGCTATTGATGGCGATATTTATGTAAGACCAATTGCTTATGATGAATTTTATAGCATTTTGCGTCAGAGAACACTCAACAGTTGGCAATCATCATGGAACTCAGATGAACTGGGACGGTGGCTACATTCCATTTTTCCTAAGGTATCGACGAAAGCATGGTTCAAGGGGTTGGATGTCGGTCGGGACTTCATTCGCGTGATGTCCAGACTTATGTCCAATCACTACACGTTAAACACGCATCTCTTTCGTATAGGGCTTGTAGACAGTAATCACTGCGTTTGTGGCGATGGCTACCATGACATCGAGCATGTTGTTTGGTCGTGTACCGAATACTGTGGTGTTAGGTCCGAGCTTATAGATTCCCTTCGGGCCCGAGGAAAACAACCGAACGTACCCGTTAGAGACATTCTGGGAAGCGGTGATCTCCAGTACATGACACAGCTATACTGCTTTCTGAAAAACGCTGACATTAAAATTTAAAATTTTCTTTGTCTATTTGTCAGATTAAGGATACAAATATGCTATGCTGAAGACACGGAAACGAAGAGCCCGCATCTATGCTTACACAAATATTTTGAACCCACAACAAACAAGAATACAATTGCTCTACCAGTTGAAAAACAAAGTTCCAAAATAGTTTTAAGTCAAAATTGTATCTCCCCTCCTCTCACCTTAAATCCCCACTAGCTCGTAGTCGGCCGCGAGAATAAAGAAAAGGCCTCCCTCTTTTCCCTGCTAACGTAGAATTAATACGAATTGTACTTGGCTCAGTAAAACAGAAAATGTATCGTGCCGTGTCAAATAAACTAATTTAAACCTCAAAAAAAACCTCAAACGATGCTTGAACTAAAAGTATAGCTGCATAAAAGCAGTACTAACAGCGAAATTTTCGATAATTATAGCTCATTTCTAACTTTGTCATTACATCGGTGATTTGAATGTTCGTAGTCCTTGGGAAAATTTGGTACCAAACAGTTCAAACAAATACTACAAGTATACAGCCCTAGGGTTGTATGAAATGGTGACGTGGGACTAAACACTGTAATTAGGGGATTTTTTGTTACAAAATATAAAGAGTCTGCAGACAGAATCGATGTGTTTGCTCGGCGATTGTACGTATTTTATTTTCAGCCTCCCCTGGAAATCAACTTTGAAATATATTCAACAACACTCGAAAGAATATCGTTTATATCTGACGATATTATACCTGTAGTATTTATTGTGCAAACAACAAGTATCTGACAAGGCACAAGCATATCGTGATTGCTGAAGAAGCACCAAGAATTTCTCGTGATGCGTCAAAGTCAGAATTAACTCTATATCCTCAAAAACCAAATCCAATAATACTTACGTTATCATAATGAATGGTTTTGTTTTATTTAACTCTTGATTTAATATCAAATCTATAATATGGATCTTACTTTCAAAATAATATGGAAGCCCTTACAAAGGTTCAATAATTGGCAAACATAAGAAGATATTTTAAACAAAATTATTAACAAGTTCCCGCAAAAAATCGTAGCAATCCACAATTACATTTTTGTTTTTTGCTTGACAATTTTTGTCATTTGCCTACAACTACATTCACTGTATTACGAAGACATCTAATATACGTTTATTATGGTAAATCTTAGAATAATAATATATCGTTCAACAAATCTGAAATGTAAAAAGAAATTCTGCATGAATTTTAGTAAATAAACAAAAAATTCACAAGCACTCGCAAGCTCTTACTCTTCTATGGATGTATATATTTAGGAATTTACTCTTTTGATAACATCCGGTCACGAGTATTTAGTGACTATCGAAGATAACAATAAATAAATATCCGTTGCAAAAATTTACAATTCGTATCGAGTAATTTATGGTAATCATATATATGTGATCGCGCACGGCCCTACGTTGTGGGTTATTTTCGCCCTTTGGCATCACGAGGGGGCAATTAAGGCCCAGAGAGACGTTTTCTTTCGGAGTGAAACGACACGACACAAATGTTCACTATTTTACTGTACATTTATTCTAAACGGAAAATATTCACAAGTGAGCAGCGTGCCGGCGCTGTCGCCGGACGCAAATTGACTAACCACAATGAACTCTAGCGCTGCTGTGGAGAGCGCTTTTATAGGCTGCCTCTCGGACGGCAGCATTGTCGAATAAAGCTTGAAATAAGCGCGCGCAAACCAGCGTCGCTTGGACCTCAGCTGGTCACTCACGGATGACAGTAATGCCCAGCTGAGGCGGGAGTTTAGGCGCGAACATATTCCCCCCCCTTGGAACCCTATGGGTTTCAACGTTTTCCGAATGAAGGGGTCTGGCAGGTGGAGGCACGGCTCCGAATATCAACACAAGGAGGCAGGGCTCCTGGAGGCATCGCTCCGAAAGGTGGAGGCACGGCTCCGACTATCTACACGTGGGGGCAGGGCTTCGAAGGGTGGAGATACGACTCCGAAAGGGTGGAGGCACGGCTCCGAAAACGGCGGGGACGCAGAGGTCCGTCAATGGAGGCACTGTTCCATAAACATCACTTTGTACAGACGCGTGGGGTCCGGGATGTATACACAGCTCCGAAAGCAGGCACGGCTCCAAACACACATAATGACGCAGAGGTCCAGGCGGAAGTTCGACTCCGAAAACTCGTAGACGCAGCGGTTCGGATGGAGGTTTGACTCCGTTGAAAACAGTCAGGTAACTGACGTGAACTGAAAATTATCACAGCGTAAACGTACTGCATTGTTGCAGATAAGGATAAATACTTAACTAGGCAGGATAGTGGGGCAGTAGTTTTTCGGTCGCCGCGGTTGATCTAAAACGCGCTACCCCTAGAGACATCGATTACTGGAAGCGCCTGGCCACTTTTAGCTTGTGGCTGCCCATGATAAAACGGATGAAAGTCGATTCGTCCCGTTGATCAGCATTCCTTGAAATTAGTGGACGGCACGGTAACGGTAAACTCCTACTGCTTGTGCGTCGCAGTCTCCGCACTGAGTGGCGCACGGAAATCATTGTCTGAAGATGTTTCACACTACTAATTTTCACGTTGTCGGTTGCAAATTGGTAAAATTCGTTCGTTTGACCTTCACTCAACCTTCTAGTCCGAAATCCACTCACTTTTCTACGTACAAATAGCTATTGTTTCCACTCACCACACATTTTTATTGTTCTTACTGCCATTGCGGCAAGGCTAGCGGCTTTGTTACACTGCCGACGGCCGACTACGGACTGCTAACTGTCGGCTGACATTCAACGCGTGAGGAATTAATCGAAAGAGTGAAAAAACTTCAACAACTTTACCTAGCTGTGTAGGTTTATTCCGATTAGGGTGAAGTCCCGTTAGTAAAAATTGGCACTCGAACACTCGCGGGTGATACCGAATTGGCGCGATCCTGGTCACGGCACCAAATATGATCGCGCACGGCCCTACGTTGTGGGTTATTTTCGCCCTTTGGCATCACGAGGGGGCAATTAAGGCCCAGAGAGAAGTTTTCTTTCGGAGTGCAACGACACGACACAAATGTTCACTGTTTTACTGTACATTTATTCTAAACGGAAAATATTTACAAGTGAGCAGCGTGCCGGCGCTGTCGCCGGACGCAAATTGACTAACCACAATGAACTCTAGCGCTGCTGTGGAGAGCGCTTTTATAGGCTGCCTCTCGGACGGCAGCATTGTCGAATAAAGCTTGAAATAAGCGCGCGCAAACCAGCGTCGCTTGGACCTCAGCTGGTCACTCACGGATGACAGTAATGCCCAGCTGAGGCGGGAGTTTAGGCGCGAACAATATGAGATAAACATTTAATCACCATCAACAGCAGCATTGCAGTTTTTCCTCGATGACACACGTATAGAAATGTACGAACAAAAGTGTACCACTGCAATACGAATAAAAGTGTACCGCTGAAATCTACGAATAGACGAGTACTGCAATCACAGACGACGAGAGACCTGCGGTTCTTTACCCCACTGGTACTGTTGCTTTTACCGGCATATTTTCTTTCAAGACATCAGTTTTTATTAGGTTTTGAAAGCAGGAAATTGTTCAAGAATGGGGATTGTTTCAAACTTTTCGAAAAACTTTTACCTTCGAGACATCATATTAGTCTAAGCTCATGGAAGTAAAAATAAATTGACCTATTGGGACGGGGAGACTCTGTCAATTTTTATTTCAATATTGATACAGAGAATATCACAGGGAACGGATGGTGTCAATTCACGTCGTCTGTGCTAGGAATGCTCGCATGTAATTGGTTCATTATTCGCGTAAATTTGTTATTGAAACTTTTTATCAATTTTACCGCTTAGCAATGAAATTAGAGTGATAACTAGCATATTACAAAATTGTTATACATTTTATTTATCCAACACCATATTGGTTATTGTTATCCATCATGTAGCTATGCTGTTATTAACGTTTGAAATCTGACGCAACATTTGCTAGTTTCATTTCCAATTTTACAGAATGCATCCCAGTATAGAAAACAAAGACGTAGTCCCACGTCAAAAAAATGCACACGGTTACAGCTATAAATACTGAAAAATATTAAGTATTGCAAATACATCGAAATTTTGTGACTATGTCACCTCTGTATCCTCCAAACAAATCACTCCAGGAAATACAACATCGGAAAGAAAGTTCCGGAAGTTTTACAGAAAAATTGTTTTTTCTTTCGAAAGAACTAAATAGTTATACAAATAATTCATTTTACTTGTGCAGTCCATTTTTCAATGATGAAACACTATGTATTGTAATAACCATATTTTTTATTCACTAATGTTATATAATGATGATAATTTGCTTGAAAATGTAATGCAAATCACTGATAATTACTGATAGTAATCAGTAACGAGTTAGAAATTACTGATAGTTATCAGTAACAATTTTTAGTGATAATACCCATCACTAATTTGTAACATCATAACTATTAAAATTTGAAAAGAAATGAAGGTTTTGTGCCTATGAGAGAAGAGATATGAAATATCTTCACTCTCACGGGTTTTTCTCTTTATCTTTAAATATATCTAGTAAGAGAAACAAAAAGTCTCTCTTTTCAAGCATAACACATCATTGGTAAGCTATATCTGTTCCATCGATTTAATCGTTTTTAGCAGCATGAATCTTCCTTTTGTAGCTTCGGAGAGACAAGACATGCGGGTAGGAGTAATAAAAACTACAGATGGTTTTAACAGTAGTAATAAATAACAACCACTAAATATTTAATTTTTCCTACATGAACATTCTTATTAAGTGCTAACAACGCCAGCAGGGTGTACTAATTGGCTTACCCTTTCTACTAACACAAATCCATTCTCCCTGTGACACTTATGAGTGATGGCAGAGTTCTCTACATAACTCTTAAGTAAGTGTCGAATCAACAACCCTTTCCCATCCCCACCAATTGCAAGGACGTGGCCAGGCCAGCTCAGGTCTTATGGGGGTTGGTAGTTCTTCGACATAAGAGATAGATAAATTCAAAATACTATCTGTCAGCAACGGGTAGAGGGAGGCCTTCCTCATAACATAAGATCGGAGTGAGGACCACCTACGATATTGTGCAATATGGTTTATGCTATGCTATGCTATGCTATGCTAATTGAAGCCCTTTGCGTGACCAACTTCGAAATAGGGTGACCATAAAAAACGACTGTGTTCGATGTATTCAATTCTTAAAAAATCATAACTTTTGAAACATTTGATCGATTTTAAATTTTTTTGGATCAAATTAAAGGTAATTATTCCTAGTTATAAGACAAAATACTAAAAAATAAATCAGGGTATTTTTATATGCATAATGTATAAAATTATTGAAATTTTTGTCTTGTTTTTAAATTGAATTCAAATTAAAAAAATAACATATTTTTAAAAATTTCTTCATTTATAGAGTCAAGCTTGCCCTTCAAAATGAGATCAAGAGATATTTTTTATGTTTGCCCCAAAAAAATGACATGCAAATGAAAAACACATATTTTTTGGTGAAAAATATTAATAACTTTGAGTAAAATTGAGATATTTAGAATGTCAGCATTGCAAATTGTTTCTCTTTAGAAGCTAAAAGTCGTTCAAAGACAGTTTTGAGATGAAACTTGAAATAAAAAAGTAAGAGCGCAAAATGTGTTTTTTCACTATAAATCAGTTGTTTTCAAAGATAGAGAAAAACTGTTTTTTACAAGGTAACTTAAAATAAATGGTGCTATAACATGGTAGAACAAATTTTTCTTCTATCTATAAAGATGAAAAAGTACGATACTTGATTGCATCGAAAATGTTGGTCACCCTAATTTTTGATAGTTTTTCAAAAAGCGCTTAATCATATGTAACAACTTTGTAGAAAAAAGTTCTTCTCTAAAATGTAGCTATAGAGCTCTAGACCCAAATTTCCCCCTAAATTTGGTTTCTGGACCATTGTGCATTGTACATGGCAAAATTTTATTAAATGATTGTTCTTCAGGAAACTATTCTATTTTGTCTCCGAATAGTCCTATATGCTTTTCTTATGTAAGAAACCCATCAACAATTGATTTGGTGCTAACAGATCAATGTCATGTATGTAGTGAATTGATCACACATGCTGATTTTGATTCTGACCATCTTCCAATAACTTTTTCTTTATCACATGAATCAGTTTTAAACCCTATGAGCTCTGTTTTTATTTAATTATAACAAGGCTAATTGGGAAAGATACAAAACTCATATTGAGAATTATTTCAATAATGAGCTTGATTTGCAAAACGAAGTGAATATTGATTCCGCTTTGGAAGCATTGAAATGTGCAATTGTTGATGCCAGAAATTATTCTGTTCCGAAGGCTCAAGTGAAATTTGATTCACCAATAATTGACGAAAATCTTCAACTTTTAATTCGTTTGAAAAATGTCCGCAGACGTCAATATCAACGTTCTCGTGACCCTGTTTTTAAAATTATTTATAAAGATTTACAAAAAAAGATTAAACATAGATTTTCTCTTTTGAGAAATAAAAATTTAGAGACTAAAGTTGAAAAATTGAAACCATATTCAAAACCCTTTTAGAAGCTGTCGAAGATTCTTAAGAAACTTTCAAAGCCTATTCCAGTTTTAAAAGATGGTGAACGTTTTCTTGTATCCAATGAACAAAAGGCTCAAAGACTTGCTCAGCAGTTTGAGAGTGTTCATAACTCAAATTTGAATTTGGTGAGTCCAATTGAAAATGAAGTCACACGTTAATTTGATTCAATTTCTTCCCAGAATTTTTACCTGCAGAAATACTTGAAACTAACTTGAATGAAATTAAATCAATTATTAAAAATTTCAAAAATATGAAAGCACCTGGTGACGATGGAATCTTTAATATATTAACTAAACATCTCCCTGAGAGCACAATGGAATTTTTAGTGAAAATTTTCAATTGTTGCTTCCAAATTGCATATAATCCCAAATTACGGAAAAATGCAAAAAATACTCCAATTTTAAAACCGGATAAGAATCCAGCTGAAGTTTCAAGTTATCGACCAATCAGTTTGCTTTCTTCAATAAGTAAACTGTTTGAGAGAATTATTCTTAACAGAATGATGTCACACATCAACGAAAATTCAATTTTTGCAGATGAACAGTTTGGATTTCGCCATGGGCATTCCACAACTCAACAATTGCTCAGAGTTACTAATATGATACGAGCTAACAAAGGTTTTCCACTGGAGCTGCTCTTTTAGACATAGAAAAAGCATTCGACAGTGTTTGGCATAAAGGTTTGATTGCGAAATTGCAAACATATAATTTTCCAATTTTCCTAATCAAAATTTTGAAAAATTATCTTACTGATCGAAATCTGCAGGTTGTCTATCAGAATTCAGAATCTGATAGATTTCCTGTCACAGCAGGTGCGCCTCAAAGATCAGTCTTGGGTCCAGTCCTGTACAACTTATTCACTTCAGATCTTCCTGATTTGCCTCCAGGATGCACTAAGTCATTGTTCTGTGATGACACAAGTATTTCCGTAAAAGGAAAAAGTCTTCGAGTCCTATGCAGTCGATTGCAGAAAAGTTAAGATATTTTTTCTTCCTACTTGCAAAAGTGGAAAATCTCTCCCAATGCATCTAAAACTCAAATGATAATTTTTCCTCATGAGACTAGGGCCTCTTTCCTCAAGCCAAACAATAATCACGTTGTCAAGATGAATGGGGTTATTTTAAGTTGGTCTGACAAGGTTAAGTACATGGGACTAATTTGCGATAAAAAACTTATTTTAACAAACAAGAACAAAAGAACAAACTTTTGATTTACAAACAAATTTTTAGACCAGCAATGCTCTATGCTGTACCGATCTGGTCAAGTTGCTGTTCAACAAGGAAGAAAACGCTCCAAAGGATTCAGAATAAAATTCTGAAAATTATTTTGAAGCGTCCTCCTTGGTTTGGTACACTCGAATCACATAGACTTACTGCTGTTGAACCATTAGAAGCTATGTCAAATAAAATTGATAATTTTCGACAAAAAACGTTGCAATCCTTAATTGCTACGATAAGCTTTCTTTATAGCCAATAAGTTAGCAATTAAGTTAGTTGTAAGTTTACTGCCTTTTTTGACAAATAGGTTTAAATCCCTACGAACGATACGTCCTAATTGCGAAAGCAAACAAATCCTAACAATTAAAATTACAAATTTCAAACAGTGTTGAGAAGTCACCATTTGTGATTGGACACACATACTCATTACTTACTAACATTTATCATAAATACCATAGAACGGGGTGAAATTGATCAATTTTTATAACAATTTCCAATTAACTAGCTTCATGCACATTTTTCCCGAAATAGTATAACTTTAGAACAAGTACTGGTATGTGCTTCAGTAAACCTCCATGGCTATTGGTGGAATTTCTATCGTCTACTTCATGAAATAAATTCGATAATTCTATAAGGTACTAGGAGGTAAACTGGGGTGAGATTGATTACCATTGAAATCCACACATTCTTTTGGCAATGTGCTTTTTTTCGATACGCTAAAGATATTTCAGGTTAAAATTCGTTTATTTTGGTTCACGAGATGCTTGTTGCTAAATTTGCTCGTATTTCATCGTCGTTAGACCGATTTCAATTCAGTTTGTTGCAAAAGCTCAAAAACTAGCTCTGAAATTAAAATACTTGTAGTTTTTTTTAATAGTTTTGAATGATCATTGTTGAAAATTACATTTTTTGAACTTTTATCCAACTTTACTCACTTCTCCAAATTTAACGTAATTAACCCTCAACTATGATTACTTTAAGTAAATTCAATACTTTTTTTTTGTTATTTGGAAACTTGTTTGATCAAATTTGATTGAGTTTTGACTGAGTTAGAAGAATTTTTCAGAAATATGTAAAATTGCACCGGGCATGCAAGGGTTGACTTTAACAGGTATGTGAATCATGCACAAGTTGCGTTTCAGGGGTTATATAC
Source organism: Wyeomyia smithii (assembly GCF_029784165.1). Classification (NCBI taxonomy): domain Eukaryota; kingdom Metazoa; phylum Arthropoda; class Insecta; order Diptera; family Culicidae; genus Wyeomyia; species Wyeomyia smithii. Next base: position 164,015,236 of record NC_073696.1, on the reverse strand, counting down.
CTCTTTGGTCGAGAAAAATGAGGGAAGTTTGAATTTATTTTTGAGTGCATAGAACCATTTTCATTGCATCAAAGTGGTATTTTTCTGAAAGTAAAGTTTATCAACAACAAGAAAATACGTTTGATTTTGAGATATACCAATTATTACTGGAGTAATGGTCGTTTCCCCGGAACGCTATTTTTTTGCAGAGGCTTGCGGTGATCCTGATAGAGACTCAGCGGATCAACCGAAATCAAAAAACTCATATTATTCCATTAGTTTAGAAGTGTGCCGGGTCTTTGAACGATTGCTTTTATGAGTGTTTTGTTTTCAGTGCAAACGGAAACGTTTTTCCCAAAAAATGCACGTTTTGAGCGCAAAAAATTGCATTAAAAATTTTTTTGCGGCAAAATGTAACTGTATGTTTCAAAAAGCGATCGTTCAAGGACCGGCGAATTTTATAACGAAAATTTAAAAAAAAAAAAGATGAAGGAAATCGGTACAGTAGTTTTCCCGCAATCAGGATCACGGCAAAGTCATTTTCCGGAAAAAACTATTCCGAGATAATCGCGTGTAAAGTTTCAAGTTTAGCTTATGCGACCGTGGCGAGGCGCGTTGCAAATCGCTCTAACTTTTTTCCTATTGCTCAGATCTTTATGAAAATTTGTGGAAATGTTCTCAAGATGTTGTATTTGAAGACAATGTAATAAATTTTTTTCCGGTTTTTTGAAAACTAAAAAGGTATATAACCCCTTAAGGACACGTTAACATTGCCTAGTGTTGTAAGAGCAATATCTTCTGATTAGTAATTTTTATCACGAATTTTCAGGTGATCAATTTCACCCCACTGATCAATTTTACCCCATTCCACGGTACTTAAGCTACTAACAAATTTCTCTTTCCCCCTTAAAAAAAATTCCATATTTGTGCATTGATTTCAGTTGTTGTATGATGTTATGTTACGTCATTACGATCTGCAGACACTCTTTTTTAAAGAGGAATGGGGAAATAACTGAAATTTTTCTGTGTCGGTGATTCCGAAACTTTCTTGCGTGAGTTGGTGTTTTTAAGGTGGCGAAAAAAATAAATACTCTATTGAAATATATATACAAAACAATCCAAATTAGCTTTATATCTCTACATATCGTTAGGAATGTGACCTCATATGTTACAAAACTCACTTTCAAAATCTCGTGGCCTGTTCTTTGTCTTGTAAAACCATATTTATTCTTTGTGGTATGTTTACCACCAAGTTTTCACGAGTAGAAGCTGGGCTAGCATTTCACGCTGCATTTATGACGTTCCATAAGTCTGTTTCATTCTTCAGATGATGATTTGCAACGTAGGACTTAACAATCTTCCATAGATTTTTGATACGGTTTAAGTTGGGAGACTGTGCTAACCAATCCAACAATTTTATATTTTCCTCTGAAAATCATCTTTGAGTTTTCAATGCTGTCTGTTTAGGATCGTTACCCTCCAACGAAGAGGCATGTTTTCTTTGGCATACGGAAGCATCACTCTACGTAAAATATCTACATAGTCGTTAGTATTCATAGTCTATGTTATGAAATGAATGGGTTCCACATTAGCGTAAGAAAACAGCACCACACCTTTTTGTGGTCACTTCTAAATATTAATACTTTCTTGGTTAATTGTGCGTTGAAGGCAGTATTTATTGGTCTTCCCACCAGCCGCTGACCGTTTGGATCAAAAAGGTTAAATTTCAACTCATTCGACCAAAACACGATGTGCCATTTAGTTGCACGCCCTAGTCTAAGAACTTTTTAGAAAATTCAGTTCTTGCCAAAATGTGTCGCGTTTGAAGTGTGTCGCGTCCTGTGTACCTAGATTGTCGATTTTGCTTTCGTATGCCGAAGAAAACTTGCCACTGCTGGATCTTTAATCAGTACAGGTCGGACTCGATTATATACAGACTCGTTTATACATTGACTCGATTATATATGATTCGATTATATATAAAATTGTATATAATCGAATCATAATTTTTTTTTTAAATTTCAAATATAACTTATCTAATGCAGCAAACGGGAAAAAGTGTTGAGTTGGCAAAGTGTTGCAACCCATACGGAAAATTTAAACAAAAAGCATGGCAAAGGGGGAAAGGAGATCAACAATAATTATTCTTGCGTTACGTTATAAATAAGCGCTTCCTTATTGATTCATAAAAGTCCGTTTAAAGGTTACATACAAGCAGGGCTGAGGAAATTTTTTATGCCTGGTGTGCTGAGTATTGAAACATGCTAGACAAAGTGATGAGGGTCATTCCGCGTCGAACACTCGACAGAAACGGACGTGCAAAGTGGTCGTTCTATTACAATCCGGTCCGTGTGTACGAATAGCCAAACAAAAGAGTATATTTTTCGCGCTCAAGACCAACTAGATTGTGAGTTGTGTCGCTAAGTTCTGTACCCGGCTCGCAACTTTGGCTGTATTGGTGCAAAAATACCAGCTGCAGTTTTAGATATTTCGAGTTCAAGGCCATCAGTTGACAGTCCAGTCGTGTCGCTGTGCAGAGTGATCTCACACCCGGCTCACTGCTGGTGGCTGTATTGGTGCTGCTGTACTGGTGCTGCTGGCTACTTTGGGTGCAGCTTCGAACGATCGGACAACCACTGCTGGAAGGAAGAAGTAAGGAGGTACGTGTTCTTGTCGACACTAGTGCGCTAGATTTAGCGCGATGGATATAGATCCCTCGCCTCCCGTGCCACCATCCCCGAGCCCTCCTGACCCTGACTCTGTTACCCCCTCCCCTGTTCATTCTCCAGTCCCCCTAGCCCCAGGCTTTACCCGGACGGATCTCAACAGGGCAGCTATACTGTTTATTTTCGTCCAAAGGCAGGAATGAATTCAAAGCGATTAAACATACTGCAAATTTCTAAAGACCTGACGGAGGGGTACAAGGCCGTGACCGAAATTTCCAAGGTCCGACCTGACAAGCTCCGTGTCGTGGTCAGTGATCTGGCACAGGCCAATGCTATCGCTTGCTCTGAGCTCTTCACACGCGAGTATCGCGTTTACATACCCGCCCGAGACGTGGAGATCGACGGTGTCATAACCGATTCGAGTCTGTCCGTCGAGTGTATATTGCAAAGTGCTAAAGGGTGCTTCAAGAATAGCACATGTCCCGATGTGAAAGTGCTCGACTGCAAGCAATTGCGGTCTGTATCTCTCGTCGGCGGCACAAAAGTGTACACTCCGTCAGACTCGTTTCGCGTTACGTTTGCCGGATCTGCACTCCCTAGCCACGTCTCGATCGACCGGGTTCGTCTGCCTGTGCGATTGTATGTACCCCGTGTTATGAATTGCACCAATTGCAAGCAGTTAGGCCACACAGCCGCCTACTGCTGCAATAAGGCACGATGTAGCAAGTGTGGGGAGACTCATGCGGAAGATTCTTGCAGTGTTAATGCTGAAAAAAGTATTCACTGTAGGGAAAATCAGCATGAGCTCTCCACATGCCCGGTGTACATGCAGCGCAGAGATGAAATCAAGCGGTCACTTAAGGAGCGTTCAAAGCGTTCTTACGCTGAGATGCTGAAGAAGACCGTGACCACTTCTACCATAACATCGAACCCCTTTGATCTGTTGTCCTCTGATGAACCCGATTCTGACGATTCACCAGCGGGAACATCTTATGCCAACCCTGGGGAGTCTAGGAAAAGGAAAAATATTTCTTCTCCTAAACTTCCCCGTAAAGGTCCTAAGATTTCCCAAAGTGTAATGAAAAGTACGAACAAACCAAACAGTGCTGCGGAAAAACCGATGCAAACTCCTCCTGGGCTTGCAAATTTAAAGTTCCAGAAGGAGTTCCCAGCACTGCCAGGAACATCTAAAACCCAGTTGTTCCTTTCGCACATCCAGTTGATGAACCAAACTGTGGATTAGTGAAATTTTCCAACATTCTGGACTGGATTTTTGAAACTTTCAATGTACCCGATCCAATTAAATTTTTTCTTACGGCATTTCTACCAACAGTAAGATCATTTTTGAAGCAGTTGACTGCCCCAAGCCCCTCCTTGCAGCGATTGTATCCTTCGATGCCTAATTCATCTGCGTATATGAAGGATTCTATCTATGTCTTACAGTTGAATTGTAGAAGTATTTTACCAAAAATGGATTCATTTGAAGTTTTAATAAATAAAAACAAATGCGATGCATTTTCCCTTTGTGAAACTTGGCTCACTTCAAATACTGATCTTAACTTCCATGATTTTAATATTATTTGCCTTGATCGAGACACTCCCTATGGAAGAGTACTTATAGGGATTAAAAAGTGCTATTTTTTCTATCGTATTAACCTCCCATCGATTCCAGGCATCGAAGTTGTCGCATGTCAAATGACAATACAAGGTAAAGAGCTTTGTATTGCCTCAATATATATTCCTCCCAGAGCACAGGTTGGGCATCGGCTGCTCTTTGATTTAATAGAACTTCTTCCCTCGCCACGTTTGATTTTGGGAGATTTCAACTCTCATGGTGTGGCTTGGGGTTCCCCATACAATGATAACCGCTCCTCTTTAATCTATAACCTTTGCGATGACTTCGACATGACTATTTTGAACAACGGTGAAATGACACGTATCCCGAAACCTCCAGCGCGCCCAATCTCTTTGGATCTATCCTTATGTTCGACGTCGCTACGGTTGGATTGCACATGGAAGGTAATCCTCGATCCTCACGGTAGCGACCATTTGCCTATTCTTATTTCAATTACTAACAGGTCAACCCGCATGCGACCATTTGACATTCCGTATGACCTCACGCGGAATGTCGATTGGAAGTTATACGAGGAAATGATTTCAAAAGCGGTCGAGTCGATTCAACATCATCCACCACTTGGAGAATACAACCTCCTCGCGGGCTTGATTCTCGACGCCGCGTTGCAAGCCCAAACGAAGAAATATCCCGGCGTAACGATCAAAGAACGGCCTCCCACTCCGTGGTGGGACCAAGAGTGCTCCGATATCTACACGCAAAGATCCGACGCGTTTTTGGCCTTTCAGAAGGGAGGTATACCTGGCGACTATATACGGTATTCGGAGCTTGATACCAAGCTTAAAAGCTTGGCTAAAGCAAAGAAACGCGGATATTGGCGTCGGTTCGTGAACGAGACGTCGAGGGAGACATCGATGAGCACTTTTTGGAACACAGCCCGAAGAATGCGGAATCGCGTAACGGTCAACGAAAGCGAGGAGTCTTCAAGTAGGTGGATATTTGATTTTGCCAGGAAAGTATGTCCGGACTCTGTTCCTGAGCAAAACATTGTTCGCGATGCGTCTCCGGGCCACGACGCGATAGAATCACCTTTTACGATGGCAGAATTTTCAGTTGCCCTCCTATCCTGTAACAATAACGCGCCTTGGTTAGATAGAATCAAATTCAACTTGTTGAAGAATCTACCCGGCAATGCCAAGAGGCGCTTGTTGAACTTGTTCAATAAGTTCCTGGAGCAAAACATTGTACCGCAGGATTGGAGGCAAGTGAAGGTGATCGCCATCCAAAAACCAGGGAAACCAGCTTCTGATCACAACTCTTATAGGCCGATTGCAATGCTATCCTGTATCCGGAAATTGATGGAAAAAATGATACTCCGTCGTTTAGACCACTGGGTCGAATCAAATGGTCTACTATCAGATACTCAATTTGGCTTCCGCCGTGCCAAAGGGACGAATGATTGTCTTGCGTTGCTTTCAACAGATATTCAGCTGGCGCATGCTCGCAAAGAACAAATGGCGTCTGCGTTCTTGGACAGTAAGGGGGCTTTTGATTCCGTTTCTATTGACATTCTTTCGGGTAAACTTCACCGACAAAGATTTTCTCCAATTTTGAACAATTTTTTGCACAATTTGTTGTCCGAAAAGTACATGCATTTTACGCACGGCGATTTGGCAACTTTTCGCATTAGCTACATGGGTCTTCCCCAGGGCTCATGTTTAATCCCCCTTCTTTACAACTTTTACGTAAATGACATCGACGAATGTCTGGCAAATTCATGCACGATAAGACAACTTGCAGACGTTAGCGTGGTCTCTGTTACAGGAGCCAAAGCTGCCGATTTGCAAGGACCATTGCAAGATACCTTGGACAATTTGTCTGCTTGGGCTTTACAGCTAGGTATCGATTTCTCTCCGGAGAAGACTGAGATAGTAGTTTTTTCTAGGAAGCATGAACCTGCTCAGCTTCAAACACATTTAATGGGTAAAACGATTTCTCAGGTTTTGGTACACAAATATCTTGGTGTCTGGTTCGACTCTAAAGGCACCTGGGGTTGTCACGTGAGGTATCTGATGAAAAAATGTCAACAAAGAGTGAATTTTCTTCGTACAATAACCGGACAATGGTGGGGAGCCCACCTAGGAGACCTTATAAGGCTTTACCAAACAACGATATTGTCTGTAATTGAATACGGGTGTTTCTGCTTCCGCTCCGCAGCAAACACACATTTGATCAAACTGGAGCGAATACAATATCGCTGTTTGCGTATCACCTTGGGTTGCATGCAATCGACCCATACGATGAGTTTGGAGGTCTTAGCTGGAGTACTGCCATTGAAAAACCGCTTCTGGAGCCTGTCTTCTCGTATTCTTATCAAATGTGAGGTCTTGAACCGTCCGGTGATTGAGAATTTTGAAAGGTTAATCGAACTTAATTCTCAAACCCGTTTTATGACATTGTATTTCAATCACATGTCCCAAAATATTAACCCTTCTTCGAATATTCCAAATCGTGTCAACTTATCAAATACTTCTGATTCTACTGTGTTCTTCGATACATCCATGATAGAAGAAACTCGTGGAATCCCGGATCATTTACGCGTGCAGCAGATCTCCAAAATTTTTTCCAATAAATATCGAAATATCAACTGCGACAATATGTTCTACACTGACGGATCACTTCTTGATGGGTCCACTGGCTTCGGTATTTTCAATAACAATTTAACCGTCTCCCATAAGCTCGATAATCCCGCTTCTGTTTACGTCGCAGAATTAGCTGTCTCAGTTCTATTGAGGCTCTCCGATCGATGAAAGATGTTAAGCACTCTCCGTATTTCCTGGGGAAAATACGGGATCATTTGAGTGCTTTATCCGAAAAATCGTTTCAGGTTACCTTAGCGTGGTAGCGTGGCTCAATACCGGGCAATGAGAAAGCGGACTCTTTGGCTAAGGTTGGCGCAACAAACGGTGACATTTATGAAAGACCAATTGCTTTTAATGAATTTTCCGCATTTGTACGTCAAAATATGATCATCAGTTGGCAAAATTCATGGACTAAAGGGGAACTGGGAAGGTGGTTACATTCCATAATCCCCAAGGTATCGACGAACCCGTAGTTCAAGGGGTTGGATGTAGGTCGGGATTTCATTTGCGTGATGTCCCGGCTTATGTCCAATCACTTTAGATTTGACGCGCATCTCCGTCGTGTTGGGCTCGGGGAGAGTGGTATCTGTGCCTGTGGTGAAGGTTATCACGACATAGAGCATTCGTTGTTTGCCCGGTACACCGTGACGCCAGGTCTAAATTAATAGCTTCCCTGCAGGCCGAAAGTAGGCAGCCGGCTGTTCCTGTTCGTGATGTCTTGGCGAGCCGTGACCTATCCTACATGTTCCTTTATATACGTTTTCCTGAAATCCATCCACGCCCCAGTTTAATCCTACTCCCTTCCGCCTACATCCAATTAAACGACAAGAACACGTTAAGACCCCGATCCGGAAACAGCAATCAGACCCGCAGACTCTCAAGGCCCGAGGGAGACAACCCAATTTGCCAGTCCGGATTATCTTGGCCCAGCAGCGGAACAAATTTAATATGCTGCTTACCTATGGCAATGGAAAACCATCAAACGACAAACAAGTGCTTTTAACGCAAAACATTCTAGCTTTAGGTTAGATTTAGTTTCAGCTCGTAGTCGGCAGCGAGGATAAAAAATTTGCCTTTGCTTGTTAAGATACTTTAGAAAGTAAGCTATCAGATATAATTGGCGTCGTTCATTATTAATTTGTATTTGTGCCGTGTCAAATAAATTGTAGATGAAGAAAAAAAAACCTAAAATAATCCACCTAGCGTTCAGACCCAGCCTTTCTCATTCAAACTTTTATTTGTAAAAATAGATTTACATGAACGCTTCAGTCCAATAAATTTATATTCCCTCTTTAGGTTCTAAAATATTGATGTTGTAAACTATACATATAAAAATGTAGTCCGGTCTGTTTGATCCACATATGCTCGAAAACTACCGAACCGATCGACGTGAAAATTTGAATGAAGGGGTTTTTGGTCCCGATAAAGGTTCCTATGATAGTTCGAGACCCCTCCTTCTTCTGGAAAGGACGGGTGCAATACAAATGAAACATACATTTCTGCACAACTCAAGAACAAGCCAAGCAAATGGAACCGAATTTGGCATATGGATGTTTTAAAGGGTAATAAATATGTCCATAATGGTTCGACGCCCCTCCCTCTTATGGAACCACATGTTTCTGCACAAATTTCTGCACATATCGTGAACTAATCAACTAAATGGAACCATATTTGGCCGGTGAATATTTTTAGTGGTAACAAATATGTTCCATAATCGACCTCAGGCAACGTTTTGGATTGTAAGATGGCAACTTCCGGTTTCTGGAAAACAGCCAAAAATGGACGATTTCCACCCAATATAATAATATCCGGATAAAGAAAGATACACAGGAGCTAAATTCGACCACAGATACCATTTTGAGTTCTAAGATGGCGACTTCCGGTTTCGGAAAAACAGCGGCAAACGACCAAATACCACCCAATATGGGTATTTTCGGAATCGTAATGATGCACTGGAGCCACAAATCGACTTCAGACACCATTATGAATTGTAGGATGGCAACTTTTGGTTTCTGGAAAACAGCCAAAAATGGCCGATTTCCGTCAAACATGAGTATCTCCGGATCTATAATGATACACAGCTGCTGAATTCGACCATAGACCCCATTTTGGATTTTAGGTTGGCGACTTCCGGTTCCTGGGAAACAGCAAAAAAAGATCGAATTACACCCAATATGGGTGTTTCTTCAACCAGAATGACGCTCAGAGGCTAGAAATTATCTTAAATACCATTGTGAAATCCAAGATGGCGACTTCCGGTTTGTGAAAACAGCCTAAAATAACCAAATACCCCAGACCAGAATGATGCAATGAGCTAACAATTGACCTCAAGCACCATTTTGAATCGCTAAATGGCAACTTATAGGAAACAGTCGAAAATGACCAAATAATACTCAACATGGATATTTCCGTAATCGAGATGATGCATAGAAACAAAACATTGACCCTTGACACCATTTTGAATTTAAAGACGACCACTGTTAGTTTCTGGAAAACAACCAAAATAACTAAACACCTCCCAATATGAGTATTTCGGGTGTCAGATTGATGCCAGAAAATTTGCTGAAAATGACCGAATACCACCCAATATTAATATATTCAAAATTAGGACGATGTACAGAAGCCAAAAGTCGAGGATGTTGTCATTTCGATAAAACCAATCATTTCAAACGATTTGTCTTTTGACTTTGATCATATCCTATGGCCGATTCGTCGTGCATTTACAGACTTTAAGCACATCGCAAGGAATCAATGAATTTGGAACGTTAAAATAGTACAAAACCACATTAAAATTATGTTGAGGCCACATATATCAATCAAAGCAGGTATAGTTTTAAATAGCCTTTGATTTTTTTTTCTTTCCATAACTTTTGAGCCAAATATCAAATTGTTATGAAGTTTGTTATTTGTAAGTTTGAGAGATGACTCGTTCGTATGACACTAGTTATGTTCAAATAAGTAATGTAATCTTTAAAATAATAGACTTTCGTTGTTTTATTAACAATTTAATACATAACGGTGGCTTAAGTTCAATTATAATCAAATGAAATGGGAACGTATAGGACAGCCAAACTTTGAAACCACGTGTTCAATCATAATTCATCAGTTAACCCTTAACTAGCCCGCTCATCCGATAATAATATTGCTCAAATCAGTTGTGCAGTTTCTGAGATAATGAAGCTTCGCGATTTTCACATTTTGGTACTTTACAGACGAAGTTACAGTCCGATTACAGTAAAATTCAATAGGGTGTTACGAGGCAGCTAGACTTATGAGTCGACACTAATTTTGTGGAAATCGGGTCAGCCATCTCTGAGAGAAGTGAGTGAGTTCAAGTAGTCTTCGGAACATGTTCCTTTTCATAGCTGGATTTCACATTTTTAAACATAACAGGCAAAGTTATAGTCTGATTGCAAAACAAATCAATAGGGTCTTATGGGGCAACTAGTCCTTACATTTGACACTGATTTTATGAAAATCGGTTCAACCATCTCTGAGAAACATAAGTGAGATTAAGTAGTCTTCAAAACACGTTTCTTGTCATAACTTTTGAACCACAAGTTCAATCTTTATGGAATTCAAAAGTTAAGGGTTTTCCAGGTAGCCCGTTCATTTGAAATCAATTTTGTTCAAATCGGTTGTGTAGTTTTCGAGATAATGATGTTTCATGATTTTTACATTTTGATACATAACCTCTAAACTTAAAATCCGATTACAATGAAATTCAATAGGGTCTTATGGGACAACGAGATGTTTCATTTGCAATTAATTTCATGAAAATCGGTCATGCCATCTCTGCGAAAAGTGAGTGAGAATAAAAATCTGCACATACACACACACACACAGAAAATGCTCAGCTCGTCGAGCTGAGTCGAGTGATATATGTCATTCGGCTCTTTGGAGCACTTTTATACTTTCGGTTTTGTAAGTGATTGCTAAACCTTTCTAGGAGAAAGGCAAAAAGTGATGATATTTATGTCACGTTAAATTTGAATGGACCCTAATATTACTATTTCAATGTTAAGGTTGAGGTGATATAGATCGACTCTTTTCAAATACTTATTTTTATGAAGTTGACATCAATACTGGTGAGCAAAAATTTAAATAAATTAAAGGCAATGTTTTTAGCTTATCTACTATCTACCCAATACGCAAGTCAAGTCTATGAATAATATTGGATGAAGAGGAGATTGAAATAAAATGACGAAAATGTATAGTTTCAAGTACTGTTTCGATAAAATACTGTTATGATAATTTTCTGTTATGTTCTGAATTGCTTGATAACGCAGCACAAGAATAACAAAACTAAAAGAGTAAACAAACACAATACACACTGATCAAAATTTTTCTTTAGGTTTGACTGCAATCAGCCATGTCCAAAACACGCACTGCCACGGAGAAAATATTTAAAACACTACACGGCGTGTATTGCAACTTGCACTGCGTGATGTGTAAGAACGACCGCACAAAGTGTAAAAGCAAATTCACCGGTGCGCGTGTGCAAGGCTAATCCCCTACCCCGTGCATTAAGCTGCGGCATATCAGGCATCAGGCTTGCATTGCTTATGTAATTCCTTACGTAAGAGCAGATTGTCGAGTGTTTCAACGAAGTTAAATCCCGCGGCTCCGGTGATTTTACGAAGCTAAATCCCTCAGCTTGTGTGTAGGCCGAAGCTTCATGCACGAGGTAGGGGATTAGCATTGCACACGCGCACCGGTGAATTTGCTTACACATCATACAGTGCAAGTTGCAATACACGCCTTGTAGTGTTTCTATGCAAAAGTGGCACCCGTGCAGCACGGTGTAGTGCTCTTGCCATGGCTGACTGCAATAACATAAAGAATAACAACGAAATCTATACATACATATATTTTTGTAAGAAAGGTTTTTTGCGACTTTAAGGGGGTTAGTCAAGAAAATCCAACTTATTTATTCAAAAACAACAAAATATTTATGCAAAATAAACAAAAAATAAACAAACAAAACAAAGGACATAGCATAGCATAAACCATATTGCACAATACCATAGGTGCCTAACTCCTATCTTATGTTATGAGGAAGGCCTTCCTCTACCCGTTGCTGACAGATAGTATTTTGAGTTTATCTATCTCTTATGTCGATGAACTACCAACCTCCATAAGACCTGAGCTGGCCTGGCCACGTCCTTGCAATTGGTGGGGATGGGAAAGGGTTGTTAATTCGACACTTACTTAAGACTTATGTAGAGAACTTTGCCATCACTCATAAGTATCACAGGGAGAATGGATTTGTGTTAGTAGAAAGGGTAAGTAATTAGTACACCCTGCTGGCGTTGTTAGCACTTGATAAGAATGTTCATGTAGGTAAAAGTAAATATTTAGTGGTTTTTTTTTTCTTCACCGATCGTTTATTTGACACGGCACAAATACAATTTAATGTTTAACGGCGCCAATTATATCTGATGACTTAAAATCTTTAAGCAAATTTTTTATCCTCGCTGCCGACTACGAGCTGAAATTAAGTCTATCTTAAAACTAGCATATATTTTTCAATTAATGTTTTGTAGTTGAATGGTCCTCCGATGATCGTCGAATGGCCATGAATATGCAGCATGTATGGATTTGTTCTGCTAAGCCACGATGTTATGAGCTGGGACAGGGGCTTGTAATCCTCGGGTCCTGGAAGTATTGTGCGGGGTTCAGTTGCTGGTTATGGTTCGTTGTTGTTGTTCGCTGTTGTTCAAGCCAAGATATCACGAAAGGCCTCGGGTTCTCAGGTCCTGGCGGATTCGTGTGGGGTTCAGTTGATGATTCCAAAAGCGAGGTCTATGACGTGTTCTTGCCGTTTTGTTGAATGTGGATGGAAAGGAATGGGACTAGACTGGGGCGTTGATGGATTTCAGGAAAATGTATACAAGGGACATGTAGGGTAGGTCACGACTCGCCAAGACATCACGAACAGGAATAGCTGGTCCTCTACCCTCGGCCCGGAGGGAAGTTATTAATTTAGACCTGGCGTCACGGTGTACAGGGCATGACCAAACAACGTGCTCTATGTCGTGATAACCTTCACCACAGGCACAGATACCACTTTCCCCGAGCCCAATACGACGGAGATGCGTATCAAATCTATAGTGATTGGACATAAGCCGCGACATCACGCAAATGAAATCTCGACCTACATCCAACCCCTTGAACCACGGGCTCGTCGATACCTTGGGGATAATGGAATGTAACCACCTTCCCAGTTCCCCTCTAGTCCAAGAATTTTGCCAACTGATGATCGTATTCTGACGTACAAGTGCGAAAAACTCATTAAAAGCAATTGGTCTTTCATAAATTTCACCGTTTGTTGCGCCCACCTTAGCCAAAGAGTCCGCTTTCTCATTACCCTGTATCGAGCAGTGAGAAGGGACCCACGCTGAGGAAATCTGATACGATTTTTCGGATAAAGCACTCAGATGATCCCGTATTTTCCCCAGGAAATACGGAGAGTGCTTAACACCTTTCATCGATCGGAGAGCCTCAATGGAACTGAGACTGTCCGTAAAGATGAAATAATGGTCCGTGGGCATTTTTTCGATAATCCCTAGGGTGTACTGAATTGTAGCTAATTCTGCGACGTAAACAGAAGCAGGATTATCGAGCTTATGGGAGACGGTTAAATTGTTATTGAAGACACCGAAGCCAGTGGACCCATCGAGAAGTGATCCGTCAGTGTAGAACATATTGTCGCAGTTGATATTTCGATATTTATTAGAAAAAATTTTGGGGATCTGCTGCACGCGTAAATGATCCGGGATTCCACGAGTTTCTTCTATCATGGATGTATCGAAAAACACAGTAGAATCAGAAGTATTTGATAAGTTGACACGATTTGGAATATTCGAAGAAGGGTTAATATTTTGGGACATGTGATTGAAATACAATGTTATAAAACGGGTTTGAGAATTAAGTTCGATTAACCTTTCAAAATTTTCAATCACAGGACGGTTCAAAACCTCACATTTGATAAGAATACGAGAAGACAGGCTCCAGAAGCAGTTTTTCAATGGTAGTACTCCAGCTAAGACCTCCAAACTCATCGTATGGGACGATTGCATGCAACCCAAGGCGATACGCAAACAACGATATTGTATTCGCTCCAGTTTGATCAAATGTGTGTTTGCTGCGGAGCGGAAGCAGAAACACCCGTACTCAATAACAGACAATATCGTTGTTTGGTAAAGCCAAATAAGGTCTCCTGGATGGGCTCCCCACCATTGTTCGGTTATTGTACGAAGAAAATTCACTCTTTGTTGACATTTTTCATCAGATACCTCACGTGACAACCTGAGGTGCCTTTAGAGTCGAACCAAATACCAAGATATTTGTGTACCAAAACCTGAGAAATCGTTTTACCCATTAATTGTGTTTGAAGCTGAGCAGGTTCATGCTTCCTAGAAAAAACTACTATCTCAGTCTTCTCCGGAGAGAATTCGATACCTAGCTGTAAAGCCCAAGCAGACAAATTGTCCAAGGTATCTTGCAATGGTCCTCGGCAGCTTTGGCCCCTGCAACAGAGATTACACTGTCGTCTGCAAGTTGTCTTAACGTGCATGAATTTGCCAGGCATTTTGTCATTTACATAAAAGTTGTAAAGCAGGGGGCTTAAACATGAGCCCTGGGGAAGACCCATGTAGCTAATTCGAAAAGTTGCCAAATCGCCGTGCGTAAAATGCATGTGCTTTTCGGACAACAAATTGTGCAAAAAATTGTTCAAAATTGGAGAAAATCCTTGTCGGTGAAGTTTACCCGAAAGAACGTCAATAGAAACGGAATCAAAATGTCCCCCCCCTTAATGTCCAAGAACGCAGACGCCATTTGTTCTTTACGAGCATACGCCAGCTGAATATCTGTTGAAAGCAACGCAAGACAATCATTCGTCCCTTTGGCACGGCGGAAGCCAAATTGAGTATCTGATAGTAGACCATTTGATTCGAACCCAATGGTCTAAACGACGGAGTATCATTTTTCCATCAATTTCCGGATACAGGATAGCATTGCAATCGGCCTATAAAAGTTGTGGTCAGAAGCTGGTTTTCCCGGTTTTTGGATGGCGATCACCTTCACCTGCCTCCAATCCTGCGGTACAATCTTTTGCTCCAGGAACTTATTGAACAAGTTCAACAAGCGCCTCTTGGCATTGCCGGGTAGATTCTTCAACAAGTTGAATTTGATTCTATCTAACCCAGGCGCGTTATTGTTACAGGACAGGAGGGCAACCGAAAATTCTGCCATCGTAAAAGGTGATTTTACCGCGTCGTGGCCCGGAGACGCATCGCGAACAATGTTTTGCTAAGGAACAGAGTCCGGACATACTTTCCTGGCAAAATCAATTATCCACCGACTTGAAGACTCCTCGCTTTCGTTGACCGTTACGCGATTCCGCATTCTTCGGGCTGTGTTCCAAAGAGTGCTCATCGATGTCTCCCTCGACGTCTCGTTCACGAACCGACGCCAATATCCGCGTTTCTTTGCTTTAGCCAAGCTTTTAAGCTTGGTATCAAGCTCCGAATACCGTATATAGTCGCCAGGTATACCTCCCTTCTGGAAGGCCAAAAACGCCTCGGATCTTTGCGTGTAGACATCGGAGCACTCTTGGTCCCACCACGGAGTGGGAGGCCGTTCTTTGATCGTTACGCCGGGATATTTCTTCGTTTGGGCTTGCAACGCGGCGTCGAGAATCAAGCCCGCGAGGAGGTTGTATTCTTCAAGTGGTGGATGATGTTGAATCGACTCGACCGCTTCTGAAATCATTTCCTCGTATAACTTCCAATCGACATTCCGTGTGAGGTCATACGGAATGTCAATTGGTCGCATGCGAGTTGACCCGTTAGTAATTGAAATAAGAATAGGCAAATGGTCGCTACCGTGAGGATCGAGGATTACCTTCCATGTGCAATCCAACCGTAGCGACGTTGAACATAAGGATAGATCCAAAGCGCTTGGGCGCGCTGGAGGTTTCGGGATACGTGTCATTTCACCGTTGTTCAAAATAGTCATGTCGAAGTCATCGCAAAGGTTATAGATTAAAGAGGAGCGGTTATCATTGTAAGGGGAACCCCAAGCCACACCATGAGAGTTGAAGTCTCCCAAAATCAAACGTGGCGAGGGAAGAAGTTCTATTAAATCAAAGAGCAACCGTTGCCCAACCTGTGCTCTGGGAGGAATATATATTGAGGCAATACAAAGCTCTTTACCTTGTGTTGTCATTTGACATGCGACAACTTCGATGCCTGGAATCGAGGGGAGGTTAATACGATAGAAAGAATAGCACTTTTTAATCCCTAAAAGTACTCCTCCATACGGGGTGTCTCGATCAAGGCGAATAATATTAAAATCATGGAAGTTGAGATCAATATTTGAAGTAAGCCAAGTTTCACAAAGGGAAAATGCATCACATTTGTTTTTATTTATCAAAACTTTAAATGAATCTATTTTTGGTAAAATACTTCTACAATTCCACTGTAAGACAGAGATAGAATCCTTCATATACGCAGTTGAATTAGGCATCGAAGGATACAATCGCTGCAAGGAGGGGCCATTGGGCAGTCAACTGCTTTAGAAATGTTCTTACTGTTGGGAGAAATGCTGTGAGAAAAATTTTAATTGGATCGGATATATTGAAAGTTTCAAAGATCCAGTCCACAATGTCAGAAAAATTGACCAGTCCAGCATTTGATTTATCAACTGGATGTGCAAAAGGAACAACTGGGGTTTTAGATGTTCCAGGAAGTACTGGGAACTCCTTCTGAGACTTTAAATTTGCAAGCCCAGGAGGAGTTTGCTTCGGCTTTTCCGCAGAACTTTTAGATTTGTTCGTATTATTCATTCCATCTTGAGAAACCTCAGGGCCTTTCCTGGGAAGCTTAGGAGAGGAAATATTTTTCCTCTTTCTAGATTCTCCAGGATTGGCGTAGGACGTTTCTGCTGGTGGATCGTCAGAGTCCGTTTCATCCGAAGACAGCAGATCAAAGGGGTTCGATGTTATGGTAGAAGTGGTCACGGTCTTCTTAAGAATTTCAGCGTAAGAACGCTTTGAGCGCTCCTTAAGAGACCGTTTAATTTCATCTCTGCGTTGTATGTACACCGGGCATGTGGAAAGCTCATGCAGATTTTCCCCGCAGCGAATACACTTTTCAGCGTTTACGCTGCAAGAATCTTCCGCATGAGTCTCCCCACACTTGCCACACCGTGCCTTATTGCAGCAGTAGGCAGCTGTATGACCTAACTGCTTGCAATTGGTGCAATTCATAACACGGGGCACATACAAACGCACAGGCAGACGAACCCGGTTAATCGAGACGTGGCTAGGGAGAGCAGATCCGGCAAACGTAACGCGAAACGAGTCTGACGGAGTGTATACTTTTTTACTGCTGACGAGCGACATAGACCGTAATTGCTTACAGTCCAATATCTTCGCCTCAGTATTGGAATTCTTGAAGCAACCGGTTGCACTCAGAATACACTCGACAGACAGACTCGAATCGGTTATCACACCGTCGATCTCCACGTCTCGTGCGGGTACATACACGCGATACTCGCGTGTGAAGAGCTCGGAGCAAGCTATATCGTTGGCCTGATCCAGATCATTCACCACAACACGGAGCTTGTTTGGTCTGACTTTTGATATTTCAGTCACGGCCTTGTATCGTGACGTCAGATCCTTCGCGATTTGCAACGTGTTAAGCGATTTACCTCCTGGTTTGTGCCTCATGTAAAGGACCAGTGGACCCGTTGATCCGTCTGGGTAAAGCCTGGGACGAGGATTGATTAAAGCAGGGACAGACGGAGACTGAACAGGAAGGACAGGGTCGGGTGGGTTTGGAGACGGGGGATCGGGGGCTAAGGGATCCACATCCATTGCGCTCAAACTAGCGCAACAGTACAGTGGCAAAGAAACACGTACCTCTTCTTTTTTGTTGTTTTCAATAGAACAATCACCGAGTCTTTCGGTGCTGGAACGGGCAGCTGCGCAGCGACACCACTAAAGCACAATAGCAGGATGACCTTCACTGCGGATTATCAGATTATCTTCACACCGCACTTCGCACTCTTTGAAACGCGACCGGGTAAGCAATGCCTTTTTCGATTTTTTCTACACAATATCGGTTTTATAGCGAGACAACCACTTAATGCGTCCGTTATTGCCGAGCGTTCGGGACGGAATGAATATTTAGTGGTTGTTATTAATTACTACTATTGAAACAATCTGTAGTTATTATTACTCCTACCCGCATGTCTTGTCTTTCCGAAGCTACAAAAGGAAGATTCATGTTGCTAAAAACGATTTAAATTGATGGATCAGATATATCTTAACAATGTCAGGAGAGGTATTATGCTTGAAAAGAGAGACTTTTTGTTTTCCTTTACTATATACATTTAAAGATAAGGGGAAACCCGTGAGAGTGAAGATGTTTTATATCTCTTCTCTCATAGGCACATAACCTTCATTTTTTTTCAAATTTTATGAGGAAGGCCTTCCTCTACCCGTTGCTGACAGATAATATTTTGAGTTTATCTATCTCTTATGTCGAAGAACTACCAACCTCCATAAGACCTGAACTGGCCTGGCCACGTCCTTGCAATTGGTGGGGATGGGAAAGGGTTGTTAATTCGACACTTACTTAAGAGTTATGTAGAGAACTTTACCATACTCATAAGTATCACAGGGAGAATGGATTTGTGTTAGTAGAAAGGTTAAGTAATTAGTACACCCTGCTGGCGTTGTTAGCACTTAATAAGAATGTTCATGTAGGTAAAAGTAAATATTTAGTGGTTGTTATTAATTACTACTATTGAAACAATCTGTAGTTGTTATTACTCCTACCCGCATGTCTTGTCTTTCCGAAGCTACGAAAGGAAGATTCATGTTGCTAAAAACGATTTAAATTGATGGAACAGATACATCTTAACAATGTCAGGAGATGTATTATGCTCGAAAAGAGAGACTTTTTGTTTTCCTTTACTATATACATTTAAAGATAAAGGGAAAAACCCGTGAGAGTGAAAATATGTTATATCTCTTCTCTCATAGGCACAAAACCTTTATTTCTTTTCAAATTTTAATGTTATGATGTTACAAATAGTATGACCGACCAACACGACAACGAACGAATTAAATACAAAGTAAAAATTATGAAGTGATAATAATATAAATTAAATAAATGAATATTGGGTTATTGGGCCATCACCGCTGTATACCTCAATTGTCATCTGAAAGGGAAACAGGTTTTATTTTATTCAATTGCTAGGATCATTAAGGATATTGTCAGCTTTATTATTATCCCTTGGTTTAGGATTCTCCAGTGCTTCAAAATTCATTGTCCTCAGGGATTGCTGTAATGAAATGGTAGAAATATTTTTTCCTATCTTAACTTTGAAATTTACAGTGTTTATTTTTTTTTCTCCTTCATGAATATATTTACAAATTAAATGAATGATGAAATAAAACAGAACAATACGTATTCTAAAGCGTTCAACATTTCTTGAGGTTAAAAATTCTAAACTAGTCTACAATGAGATTAGTCATCATGTATGCTAATATATAATTATTATTTCTGAAACTGGTGTCAGATATCCTTATGACTGTTTGTAGTTCCTATGTAAATTTATCAGAATGTGTTTGAATGTTAGTGAAATTAGGTGTAACACGCTATATTTAGTGCAAAAACGTAAATGTCCCCTACTAAAGGTTCTTCTGAGGACTTCCGGATGAAAAATAGCCATTTCTCGATGAGTTCTTGGCCGATTCCGGATCTTGATGAACCATTCGCTTCAGAAATGATTTTGTCATCTATGCCAATGATGCAAATGAGCATTTTTATCAGGTAATCCATTACCAAATCCATCCAAAAATTAGCAGGTTTGACATGCCTACCGGAACTCAGGAATATTTCCTATATCCGGTGACCTAGGCCAGATCTGGGGTCAGAAAATTCAAAAGTTTTCCAGTTCAATGGTGTTCGAATTATTAAAATCGAATAACGTTTAGAAAAGCTATAGCATTTAAAATTTCATCAAAATTTTGCCTATCCTACTTATTTTGACTATCCCCTGTATGTGTCCCCAGTATCTCAATTGAAGAGCGCATATCCATTAAGTAATGGATTTCGGTTTACAACTGGAAATAGAGTTTGTTTCCGGTTTACAAAGCGCCTTTATTTGTCCGAATATTTGGTTTTGGTATCTCCTGAGCGATTTCCTCGATCTCTTTGTCAATACTGAAGCTTGCGTTCCGTACACCATCGTGGGAGCAATAACCGTTTCGTACAGCAACGTACCTATCTTGACCGAGGGTTTCCTTTCCTTCAAAAAATCTAAAATAATTTTTGAGGCAATTACAGCATTCTTCGACCGTTTACGGATTGTAAGTTTTCGATCTAGTCGTTCGGTAATCGGTATTCCTAGGTAACATAGCGAAGATGTTGTTCTGTAAACGTTTCCAGCAATAGTTATTTCCGGCGGCGACGCTCCTAGAGGTGTCCTCACCATTACTTGGCACTTTTTCTCATTGAGCTTCAAGTTTACTTCCCCAAGATAGTTGCGGAGAACTGGAAGAAGTTTATCAAGTTCTTCTTTATTACTGGCGATGATGAGAATATCGTCAGCATACACTAAAACGATAGGAAATTTAAACCTACCTGACTGGTTTAGCTTAAGCAATCCATCCAGCTCATTTTCAACTGTTATTAAAACTTCTTCCATTATAAGGTCGAATATATATGGTGAGAGGGGACAGCCTTGTTTGACCCCTTTGGTTCGGTAAGTTGGTGCTGCTTTTTGTCCCCTCCATAGGACCTGTTGCTCTTCCAGGTTGAGACAGTTCGCTATTCTGTTGGCCAGTTCTTTCGATGGTTTTACAAAACAAAGGACAAGCCACAAAATACTAAAAGTGAGTATTGTAACATAAAAGGTCACTTCGCTAATGGATTGGTAGGCGCGTTAAAAATTACTCCGTAATATTTTCGTGTAATTCGAGTGTATTCTG
Organism: Wyeomyia smithii; assembly: GCF_029784165.1. Lineage (NCBI taxonomy): Eukaryota > Metazoa > Arthropoda > Insecta > Diptera > Culicidae > Wyeomyia > Wyeomyia smithii. The sequence goes on along the minus strand of NC_073696.1, from coordinate 163,994,365 downwards.
CTGGATTTATGGAAATAGAGTCTGCAGTTTAAATTGACATTACAGTTCAAGTTTGTATTGTGTGAAGTTGGCATGAAAAAAGAACGATATCATGTGAAAATCGTCCGGCAAAATGTGTTTTATTTTTCTGTTTTTTTTTGTAAGCCAACATCCAACGAAGAAAAAAATGTCAAAGTGTTACGTCATACAGTGGCAAGTGCTATAGTAAATGTTGAACGAAGGCGAGAGAAAAAGGGTCGAAGAACCTATAGTATTCTGCTTTTATTCGTTCAATTATTGTTTCATATAACTAGCGCCAGTTAGAATAAATTGTTTCAATAAGAAAGCGCTAGAAAGATAATTCTAATTGGAAAATTTTGCTGTAACGCATTGTCTGTCTGTAGGGATGTGCAAGTTGTTACGTGTTAATCGATATTTCTTCTATATATACACAGAAAAAAAATTATTTTAATTTTAAAAGTTAAATAAATTTACAAGCAGTAAGTGTTATGTTTAGTTTATGCGTTTCATGCGTCTCGTGGAGCAGTGCACTGACGTCGGCAGGGATACTTTAAACACCCTGCCTGCGTTGTCAATTAGCCGTTTTGAAAATAATTGATCTATTTATTTGTTTATTTTTTTGGTAGATGTCAATCTGGGTGCATTGCTTACAATATGTCGAGATTTATTTTAGCGTGGTTTTGTGGAGTCGTTTCATTTGCTAAAGCTCTGCTTGAATAATCAGAATTGCCCCAATAGGTGAGAGCTTTAAACCTTTGTACACGCTGGCTCCCACAACACGGAACTGGTAGCATTAGAATATAATTCATAAACTTATCGCGGCCTGACCGAACGGTTACAAACATTTGGCCCAGTTTTATACCCTTGTTTGATGATTTTTCTAGCTTTTGAACAAATATTGAAACACATAGACAATTTTTATTAATTATGTGAAAATCTTGTTGGTTTAGCAACTAAATTTTGATTGCGATTGCTTTGCCATTTTATCAATAAACTTAGAATTCAGTCTTGTTCGATATGCATATTGCATTTTTTTAAATTTTTGAGCTATAAGTGCATGAAACTTTGCCAGTTTTTATACTCAGTAGGTATCTTAACTTAAATACAAAACAAAAGATTATCGGGGCGAAGCACCGTGTCCTCTTGCGTATGCGTCGGTGAGAGGGAATAAAGCGGTCCTACATAATGCTCCGGTGTAAACGTGTCTTCGGCCTTGGTGAGCTTTGCTCATCTAAGGATTATCGGTGTATTGTGATTTCCGGGATGTACCAAATCATTATTTCGGAGACTGTACGCCCGTCGGTTCTTTTTTAGCACGTTACGATTCAGAATAGGTTTCGTTCGTTCGATAAATATTGTAATTATTCACGACAAAGACAAACCCTGCATGGATGCCAAATCTATTCCTGTTTTGCCGGTTCCCTTTTTTTCCTTTTTTTTTTTTAATAAAGTGGGTGTTTTGGCTTTTTCGTCATACCAGTGGTCGGCACGCTCTTATTTGTTTTCGGAGAAGGCAGTTCAGTTTCGTGTGCGGTATTTTGACTGCGCTCAGTGTGACTATCTCAATACAGCGCTCTATCGGTTATTTGAGCTGGGACCAGTAGTTTGCGTAGTTTGCGTTCGGCGTGCGGTTGTTGCGTTTTACGAAATTCATTCGTTTTTAGGTAAATTTGAATTAAGTTCACGGCATTAAACGCAAAGTTTGGTGTGATACAGACTGTTAACGATTAATAGGTTGCCGAAGATAACTAGATCGTGGCGCGGTTCTATTTATATCGTCTCCTGGTGGCCGGCTGCCCAGAGACCGCGAAGTAACCATATCGTGCGCGAATCTGTGTAGAGAAGATCGCACCATCAACCTCGATGGATCCAGATCAATTCCTTTCCACTAACACTAATTCCTTCCTTTGATACTTGTGGATGATGCAGAGGATTCCTCGGTCTCTAGTAGCAACAAGTATTAAACTAACACTCCCGATATCCCTTCCTCTATTGATCTGCATTGGGCGTGGCCAGCTTCGTTATTGACCAGTGAAAAGAAAGATCACCAGAATTTGTACACTGAGAATGGCTTGCTACTCCTAGGCACCATTTTGACGGTTCTTTGTGCAATTTCAGCTGATTCTGGTCAATCGCGGGCAACACACGGGCGATCAAATATGCTATGCTATGCTATGCTATAAAAGGTCACTTCGCTAACGATTTGTAGATAAATGAAGCTTAGATTTGTAAACAAATGAAGCTTAGATTTGTAGATAAATGAAGCTTATTTGGAATGTCTATCTATACATATAAAAATGCAGCTCTGTCTGTCTGTCTGTCTGTCTGTTCCATATAGGCTTGGAAACTACTGAACTGATCGGCGTGAAATTTTGTATATAGGGGTTTTAGGGGCCGAGAAAGGTGACTAAGGTAGTTTGAGACCCCTCCCTCCTCTGGAAGGGAGGGGTCCCATACAAATGAAATACAAATTCATGCACACTTCGAAAACTAACCAAGCAAATGGAACCAAATTTGGCAGGTGGATGTTTTTAGGGGTAATAAATATATCCATAATGGTGTGACACCCCTCCCTCTACTAAAAGGGAGGGGTCTCATACAAATGAAACACAAGTTTCGCGCAGCTCAAGAACCAATCAAGAAAATACAACCAAATTTGGTATGTGAATGTTTTTATAGGTAACAAATATGTCCATAATGGTTTGATAGCCCTCCCTTTTCTAGAAGGGAGGGTCCCATACAAATGAAACACAAATTCATGCACATCTCGAAAACTAACCAAGCAAATGAAACCAAATTTGGCAGGTGGATGTTTTTAGGGGTAACAAATATATCCATAATGGTTTGACACCCCTCCCTCTACTAAAAGGGAGGGGTTCCATGCAAATGAAACACACATTTCAGCACATCTCAAGAACTAAACAAGCAAATGAAACCAAATTTGGCAGGTGGATGTTTTTCGGGGTATCAAATATATCCATAACAGTTTGACACCCCTCCCTCTTTTAAAAGGGAGGGGTCCCATAAAAAAGAAACACAAATTTCGCACAGCTTGAAAACCAATCCACCAAATAGAACCAAATTTGGCATGTAAATGGTTTTAGAGGTAACAAATAAGTCTATAATGGTTCGACACCTCTCCCTCTTATGTGAGGGAGGGGTTCCAAACAAATGAAACACAAATTTCTGCACATCTCGAGAACTAACCAAACTCGGCTGGAGAATATTTTTAGGGGTAACAAAGATGTCTACAATGTTTCGACACCCTTCCTTCTTCTGAAAGGAGGGGTTCCACACAACTTTTTGCACATCTCGAGAAATAATCAAGCAAATGGAACCAAATTTACAAAACAGCAAACAAAAAGCCCACAAAATTTTCAAAAAACACAATAGCAGTGAAAATCTAGCAATTTACTTGGAAATATGTGATCAACTGAACTTTGCAATCAGTGATGCATTTGAAGAATTCAATGCAAAAACTGAACTAGAAATTAAGTCTTGTCCAAAGAACTTCTTCAATTACGTCAAAACAAAACTAAAATCAGACAATTTTCCATCAATAATGCAACTCGATGAACATGTTGGTGATAACTCGGAGAAAAATTGCAATCTCTTTGCAAAATTTTTCCAGGAAATCTATACCACATTTTCCGAAGAAAATCGCGACCGCGATTATTTTGCATTTTATCCAGAATATCCAAGAAACGTTGGTGTCAACCAACTTCAGGTACAGGATGTTTTGCAGGGTCTGAGAAATTTAGACCCTTCCAAAGGACCTGGACCTGACGGAATACCTCCAGCACTCATGAAAAATCTTTCGAAGGAACTTACATCTCCTTTGTTCTGGCTGTTCAATATGTCGTTGGAAACTGGAGCCTTCCCAAATATATGGAAAAGCTCATTTTTAGTGCCTATTTTCAAATCTGGGCGTAAATCTTACATACGTAATTATCGTGGAATCGCTATTATCTCTTGCATACCTAAACTCTTTGAGGCAATTGTCAATGAAAAAATATTTTCTCAAGTCAAAAATCGAATAACTAACAAACAACACGGCTTCTTCAAAGGCCGCTCTACGTCCACAAATTTACTTGAATTCGTAGATTACTCATTGAATGCAATGGATAATGGGAACCACGTTGAAGCTCTTTATACAGACTTTAGCAATGCTACTTTTTAAACTGCAAAAAATTGGAATTGAGTCTGGTCTCCTGAAGTGGTTTGAATCATATTTAACAAACAGGCAACAAATAATAAAATTTAATGGAAAAAAGTCAAATCCCATTCAAGTTACTTCAGGTGTTCCCCAAGGCTCCCACTTAGGACCACTTCTTTTTATTTTGTACGTAAACGACATTTCCTTCATCCTCAAAAATATTAAAGTTCTAATATATGCCGACGACATGAAGTTGTTTTTGGAAATAAAAAATCAAGAAGACATCAATGTATTTCAGAATGACATCCACACATTTTACATCTGGTGTAAGAAAATCCTACTTGAATTAAATGTAAAAAAATGCAATGTAATATCCTTTAGCAGAAAACTAACAACGCCCAAAATTGTAATTGCATTAGGGGATCAGAATGTGAAGAAATGTGATAAAGTTAGGGATTTAGGAATAATCTTAGATTCTAAACTTAATTTCATCGACCACTATCATACACAAGGCAAACAACATGTTAGGGTTTATCAAACGCTTCTGCTACAATTTTCAAGACCCGTACACTATCAAAACTTTGTATATTGCCTATGTGAGGTCAATACTGGAATACTGTAGCATTGTGTGGTCTCCTCGTCCTGGCGTACATGAAGAAAGAATAGAATCAGTACAAAAGCAATTTCTACTATATGCTCTTCGTAAGCTAGGTTGGACCGCACATCGTCTTCCGTCATATGAAGCACGCTGCATGTTGATTGACATTCAAACATTAAAAGAACGGCGAGAGTACGCGATGGCTTCATTTGTAAACGATATCGTTTCGCAGAACGTTGACTCAGCAGTACTACTTTCTAAATTGAACTTTTATGCACCCATTCGACAACTTCGACACCGTAGTTTATTTGCTATAACCATCATCGTACGGAATACGCAAAAAATGGACCTATAAATAGTATGATGAATTCTTATAATCAACACTGCGAAGCCATTGACTTTACGATGTCCCGGTATAAACTAAAACAGTATTTCAAGTCCTTGAGGCTGAGGACACAAAATTAATTTGTTTTATGTTCGTGTATAGTTTAGAAATTATTGTAACCAGTCTACAGATATGATTGACGAAATAAATAAATAAAATTTATGTTGAGGTTTTTGAGAGCAAGAAAAATTTTCGACTCCAGACGCCATTGTTAAATTTAAGATGGAAACTTCCGGTTTCTATCCGAAAAATGTCTCCAAATATCATTTTGAAATCCAAGATGGCGACCTTCGGTTTCTGAAAAACAGCGAGATATAACCAAATACCACCCAATATGAGTATTTCCGAAATCGTGATGTTGCACTGAAACCACAAATCGACCTCAGACAACATTTTGAGTTGTAAAATGGCGACTTTTGGTGACTGGAAAACTGCCGAAAATGACCCAAAAACAACCAAATATGGGTGTTTCTTTAACCAGAATGATGTTCAGAGGCCAGAAATTGTCTCCAAATGCCATTTTGAAATCTAAGATGGCAACTTCCTGGTGCTGGAAAATAGAGGCAACTGACCAAATACCACCCAATTTGAGTGTTTCTTTAACCAGAATGACGCTCAGAGGTCAGAAATTATCTCCAAATGCCATTTTGAAATCCAATATGGCGACTTCCGGCTCCTAAGCAACAGTGGCGAATGACCAAGTAACAAATCGACCTCAGACAACATTATGAATTGTAAGATGACGACTTCCGGTAAATGGGAAACTGCCAAAAATGACCAATTACCACCCAATATGGGTGTTTCTTCAACCAGAATGACGATCAGAGGCCAGAAATTGTCTCCAAATACCGTTTTGAAATCCAAGATGGCGACTTCCGCTTTCTTAAAAACAGCCAAAAAAACAGCCGAAATCCAATATGAGATGCTTCGATACCAGAATGATACACAGGAGCTAGAATCGACCACAGGCATCATTTTGAATTCTAAGATGGTGACTTCCGGTTTCTGGAAAACAGCCGAAAATGACTAAATAACACCTATTATGGGTGTTTCTTGAACAAGAATGACGCTCAGGGGCCAGAAATTGTCTCAAAAGCTATTTTAAAATCCAGGATGGTGAAATCCGGTTTCTGAAAAATAGCCTAAAGTGACCGAATACCACTCAATATGAGTATTTCTTTAACCAGAATGATGCATGGAGCTAAAATTGACCTTAGACACCATTTTAAATTGTAAGATGGTAACTTCTGGAAAACAGCCGAATACTACTACATATGAATATTTTCGTAATCGAAATAATGTATAGAAGCCAAGCATTGACCCTGGAAATCATCTTGAATTCGAAGATGACCACTTTCAGTTTCTAAAAAACAACGAAAACAACTGAATACCACCCAATATGAGTATTTCCGGAATAGATGATGTACTAAAGGCAAACGTCGAGGATGTTGTCATTCCGATAAAACCAATCATTTCAAACGATGAAAACTAATTAAACGACATTTCCTTCATCCTCAAAAATATTAAAGTTCTAATATATGCCGACGACATGAAGTTGTTTTTGGAAATAAAAAATCAAGAAGACATCAATGTATTTCAGAATGACATCCACACATTTTACATCTGGTGTAAGAAAATCCTACTTGAATTAAATGTAAAAAAATGCAATGTAATATCCTTTAGCAGAAAACTAACAACGCCCAAAATTGTAATTGCATTAGGGGATCAGAATGTGAAGAAATGTGATAAAGTTAGGGATTTAGGAATAATCTTAGATTCTAAACTTAATTTCATCGACCACTATCATACACAAGGCAAACAACATGTTAGGGTTTATCAAACGCTTCTGCTACAATTTTCAAGACCCGTACACTATCAAAACTTTGTATATTGCCTATGTGAGGTCAATACTGGAATACTGTAGCATTGTGTGGTCTCCTCGTCCTGGCGTACATGAAGAAAGAATAGAATCAGTACAAAAGCAATTTCTACTATATGCTCTTCGTAAGCTAGGTTGGACCGCACATCGTCTTCCGTCATATGAAGCACGCTGCATGTTGATTGACATTCAAACATTAAAAGAACGGCGAGAGTACGCGATGGCTTCATTTGTAAACGATATCGTTTCGCAGAACGTTGACTCAGCAGTACTACTTTCTAAATTGAACTTTTATGCACCCATTCGACAACTTCGACACCGTAGTTTATTTGCTCTTAACCATCATCGTACGGAATACGCAAAAAATGGACCTATAAATAGTATGATGAATTCTTATAATCAACACTGCGAAGCCATTGACTTTACGATGTCCCGGTATAAACTAAAACAGTATTTCAAGTCCTTGAGGCTGAGGACACAAAATTAATTTGTTTTATGTTCGTGTATAGTTTAGAAATTATTGTAACCAGTCTACAGATATGATTGACGAAATAAATAAATAAAATTTATGTTGAGGTTTTTGAGAGCAAGAAAAATTTTCGACTCCAGACGCCATTGTTAAATTTAAGATGGAAACTTCCGGTTTCTATCCGAAAAATGTCTCCAAATATCATTTTGAAATCCAAGATGGCGACCTTCGGTTTCTGAAAAACAGCGAGATATAACCAAATACCACCCAATATGAGTATTTCCGAAATCGTGATGTTGCACTGAAACCACAAATCGACCTCAGACAACATTTTGAGTTGTAAAATGGCGACTTTTGGTGACTGGAAAACTGCCGAAAATGACCCAAAAACAACCAAATATGGGTGTTTCTTTAACCAGAATGATGTTCAGAGGCCAGAAATTGTCTCCAAATGCCATTTTGAAATCTAAGATGGCAACTTCCTGGTGCTGGAAAATAGAGGCAACTGACCAAATACCACCCAATTTGAGTGTTTCTTTAACCAGAATGACGCTCAGAGGTCAGAAATTATCTCCAAATGCCATTTTGAAATCCAATATGGCGACTTCCGGCTCCTAAGCAACAGTGGCGAATGACCAAGTAACAAATCGACCTCAGACAACATTATGAATTGTAAGATGACGACTTCCGGTAAATGGGAAACTGCCAAAAATGACCAATTACCACCCAATATGGGTGTTTCTTCAACCAGAATGACGATCAGAGGCCAGAAATTGTCTCCAAATACCGTTTTGAAATCCAAGATGGCGACTTCCGCTTTCTTAAAAACAGCCAAAAAAACAGCCGAAATCCAATATGAGATGCTTCGATACCAGAATGATACACAGGAGCTAGAATCGACCACAGGCATCATTTTGAATTCTAAGATGGTGACTTCCGGTTTCTGGAAAACAGCCGAAAATGACTAAATAACACCTATTATGGGTGTTTCTTGAACAAGAATGACGCTCAGGGGCCAGAAATTGTCTCAAAAGCTATTTTAAAATCCAGGATGGTGAAATCCGGTTTCTGAAAAATAGCCTAAAGTGACCGAATACCACTCAATATGAGTATTTCTTTAACCAGAATGATGCATGGAGCTAAAATTGACCTTAGACACCATTTTAAATTGTAAGATGGTAACTTCTGGAAAACAGCCGAATACTACTACATATGAATATTTTCGTAATCGAAATAATGTATAGAAGCCAAGCATTGACCCTGGAAATCATCTTGAATTCGAAGATGACCACTTTCAGTTTCTAAAAAACAACGAAAACAACTGAATACCACCCAATATGAGTATTTCCGGAATAGATGATGTACTAAAGGCAAACGTCGAGGATGTTGTCATTCCGATAAAACCAATCATTTCAAACGATGAAAACTAATTGCAAGAAATCAATGAATTTGGAATGTTGAAAATTAATAAATTAAACACAAAAATAGGCGGGACGAAGTTTGCCGGGTCAGCTAGCAAAGTAGAAGTTCCCAAAATTGAAACAGAAATAACCAACACTTCTACGACGATATAATTTACCCGTTATAACATTGCGCTCTCGTACGAACGAAGCCGGTTCCCCGTCGAAGTTACTATTTCCTCGATATTATTTTTCCGCAGTATGAGAAACACCAGAAGTTTTCAAAAACAAGCTATACGAATCTGCTGACACCATGTTTTAACACGAGTTAATTCAGTTGAATTCACTTTTATTATTTTTTTTATTGCATGGTTGATAATGACATATTAGTGGGGAGTGTTCAAATATTGCGTTATATGAGACATCTATCTAATACGTTAAACGTTGAAAAATTACTGTTTTTATTTGATATTTTTGGAAAACAAATGATTTCTCGCTTAAAGTTCACTGTTGTTGTTACGAAAAACTTTTTACTATAAGTTCACAGCGTGTTTTAATGTTCCGTGTTTGAGCCATGAGCTGGGACAAGTACCTCTTAGATCACCTTCTACATTTTTTGCATAAACATCAGTGGTTAGTTCCGGAATTCCTATTTCACTATCAGCCTTTGCTGCTTTTGTTGCTTCGTCAATTTCAGTTTTAACATTTCCATCGATTCTCTAAAAAAACATATAATTATTCAAAAATATATGAGATTTATACTTTTGCACATGCTTTCAATTCATCCGCGTTTACTAATCCTGCGTTTATTATTTTGTCTTTAAAAGATGAAATTGGATCCCGAGTTTGGCGAACTTCTTGAACTTCGTCCCTTGTTCGATAGCTAGTTCCTGGATCAGACATTGAGTGACCGGAATATCTATAAAAGATTTTGGAATAAATTCAGAAAAAAACAACATCTTGAATGATGACACCTGTATGTGAATACTTCCATCACCAATGGGCCATGTTTAAGTACATAATCAATTGCAAAATCAGTGGCTAGTTTTACAGCTACTACATCCATACCATCAACCCAAAGACCTGGTAATACGTCACCACGTTGAAAATAATTCGTATTACAAGATGATCGATCGCTACTTGTTCCCATACCTAAAATCAAAAAAATCATTAAAAATGTTTTTGTGTATTAAAACAATTTATACCATATCCATTATTTTCACAGACGAAAATGCATGGTAGTTTCCAAAGGTACGCCATGTTATAAGCTTCAAAAACCTGTCCTTGATTCGAAGCCCCATCACCGTACAATGCTAAACAAACTCCATTATTTGCTTTGTACTGGCAGGCCAGAGCAATGCCAGCACCTAATGGTACCTGTGCACCAACAATACCATTTCCACCATAAAAGTTGGGCGCATACATATGCATAGAACCTCCTTTACCTCGCGCACATCCACCTTGTTTGCCAGTAAGCTCACATAACACGCCTTTAGGACTGACTCCCATCAAAAAAGTCCAACCGTGAACACGGTATGCTGATATTATGTTATCCTGAGGACGCATTGCTGTTTTCATTCCTACAGCACACGCCTCTTGACCCGAATATAAGTGACAGAAACCACGAACTATTTTTTCCTTGTACAAATTGCCGGCAGATGTTTCTAGTCGACGAATTGTTTGCATTAATGTGTACATTTTAATAGCTTCCTCATTCGTGATTGTACCAGTGGTAGATGGACCTCTCGATAGATTATGAAGCTTGAAAGGCTTGAAGCATATAAGCATAGTTTATGTTTATTATTCGAACAATGATATTATATTATATAATATAATATAATATAATATAATATAATATAATATAATATAATATAATATAATATAATATAATATAATATAATATAATATAATATAATATAATATAATATAATATAATATAATATAATATAATATAATATAATATAATATAATATAATATAATATAATATAATATAATATTATATTATATTATATTATATTATATTATATTATATTATATTATATTATATTATATTATATTATATTATATAAAGTTATAATAAAGTTGTCATTTGGGGTGTCGATTATTTTCTTATAGTTCTTAATTTTTTTCTTATTTTATAATGATTTTATTTCAGCCTACGTATTATATATCGACCTTTTTATGTACGAATGTTCTAATGTCCTTCGTTGAGGAAAATATAAGCAAATCGCTGTTCTGTTTGCGATGCTATGGTTTTAGCAGCTGGACAAATAGTCAGTTGAACACTTAATATATGATTTAATCTCGGTTCTGAATAAATGTATCGCACGTGATCAGGGATCGGGTGCTACTCATTTTTTTGCGAGCAAAGCACACGCCGTTGGGAGACTGCATATTCATTTCTAAAGGGACGAGTAAGAGCAGTTCGGATTCGGATTGCACTGTAAATTCGTTTCCAAAGAGACAAGTAAGTGCAGTTCGCATTAGGGATGGGAAACCTATCGATAATTATCGATAGTATCGATAGCTGCCGGCCATCGATAGAATCGTTAAGCATTCAGTGTTATCGATAGTTATTGATATTTTCCTCGCATTGGCATTTATACTCCACAATGATCTGAAAAAAATTAATTGGCCTTGCCATTGTTGAAAGAGACTTCGATGCTTGTTCGCTCTCACATGAAATCCAATATAGTGCAAAACGACGTAGTTCCTATCTCAGAAAAACTCTCGGTCTCTGTGCGTCTCTTTGTTGCAGGGAGATGGTGAGCTTGTCAAACTCCATATCCTCGGTGCGTTACAGATATGCACCACGTATTTAGCTCAAAGGGTTACCATTTTATCGAAATTAGAGTGACTGTATATATCTACAGGCATACCTCGATTTTACGCACATTCTCATTTTTTAAATGTGCGTAAAGTCGAAGCAAGATTTTTGATATATCATATAACCCAAAATTAATTTCTGTAATCTGGAATTTGCAAAAAGCATCTAAGGGAACATTCAATTATTACTTAATGCTCGAAAGAGGGATTGGAAAGTTGGCCAACACATACAAAAAAATTTGACGGTGAAAAATGAATGACATAGGGGGAGAGGTTCGGGGGGGTTCGAAGAAGGTAATTACTTACGTTACGTAATTTGTAGACATTCTCTAATGAGCCGTGTATGTCAGAGAACTAACCCAGAACATTTGAAAAATGCTTGGAAGAAAATGCTTAAAACAATGACTATGGGCGTATGTGTATGTATGTGTGTCGATGGGTACGTGTACGTGTTTGTGTGTGCATGCGCGTGTGTGTTTGTGAGTATTGTGTATTTTGTATGTATTTTTTTTAAGGTGGCGGGGAAATCTGCGAAAAGACACCTGAGAAGAGAACTCAGGGTGTGGGGATGAGACTAGGGGAGAGATGCTGGGGTAGTTACACTCCCCCAGACACCTACTGGTCCCTGTCCCGACCCACTAAAACTCCTCCAGTCTCCAGCCCTGGTCTTCCCGGAACGACGGTTAAGTATTACGTCGGGGAGTGGTTTCTGTGCGTGATGCACCCTCTTTACTCTCATAACCTTCTAGCTAACTACCTGGAGACTGGTAGTTAGATACCACTGGCGTGTTGGTGATTGAACCGCCAGACACGTTGCAGCTCTAGGACAATCTGGGAGGCGGCCGCACAGGCCGCGTTCCAGATGTCCGGGTCGTCGCACATCCTCCGGACTAGATTGTCCGGAGTAGTGCCAGGCCCGCTCAAAGCCATCATGTCGCTCCTCGCTCTTACGAAACGGGGGCATACGAAGAAGATATGCTCAACAGTCTCCTCCTCCTGCACGCACTCGGGGCAATTGGGGTACCCCGCGTGTCCGAACCCGTGCAGATATTTCTTGAAGCAACTATGGCCTGACAGGATCTGTGTCAGGTGGAAGTTCACTTCACCATGTCGCCTCTCGACCCAGCCGGATATCTCCGGTATAAGTCGGTGCGTCCATCTGCCCTTTGTGAAGTTAGACCATTCCCGCTGCCAGCGGAACATCGAGAATGACCTTCTGGTACCTCGTATGCCCCTTGTGTCATGTTGGTTGAAAAACTCTCTGTCCTTCTTGATGGTGATGCTGATAGGCATCATGTGGGACAAGACACAGATTTCATCGTATGACACCATACGATACACACTCGCAACTCTCAAGCACATGAGCCAGTAGGTACTTTCTAGTTTACCGCGGTAACTTAGTACCTAGCGCTTTGGACCACACTGGCGCACCATACCTAAGTATGGACGCAACCAAGCTGGCAAGAAGTCTTCGCTTACTGCTATAAACCGCTGAGCTAATGGATATCATGCGAGATAGTGCTGCAATAGCCGATGAGGCCCTCATACAGGCATAGTCGACGTGACTCCCGAACGTGAGCTTGTCGTCCACCATAACCCCCAAGAGCTTCAGAGATCGCTTTGAGGTGACGGGGCAGTCTCTGACTCTGACCACCACCTGTTGCTCCGATTAACGATTGTTCACAACCGTGATTTCCGTCTTATGATGCGCAAGCTCCAGTTTTCTGGAGCGCATCCAGTCCTCGACCTTGCGTATACAGTGCGCGATCGTCAGCTCGACCTCCTCGATCGACACGCCGTAAACCTCCAGCGTTATGTCGTCTGCAAAACCGACGATAACAACCCCAAAACTCCGTCATACATGACATTCCACAACACCGGACCCAGGATAGAACCTTGCTGAACTCCTGCGGTGATTAGGACGCATTTCTGACCTTCCTCCGTGTCGTAAACAAGTACTCCGTTCTGGAAATAATTTTCCAGAATCTTTTACAGTTACACCGGTACCTATGCTCCTGAACGCGAGCGCTATGGAGTCTCAACTGGCACTATTGAACGCATTCTTCACGTCACGCGTGACGATTGCGCAATAGCGTATTCCCCTTCTCTTGCGCTGGATTGCTACCTCCGCCGTCTTGGTGACGGAAGAGGTTGCATCCAGGCAAGTCCACTGCCCTTCCGGAAGCCGAACTGGTTACTTGCCAGACCGTGTACACTCTCCGATGGGTCCCCTGGCGGTTTCCCAGCCCTCGACAATTAGACCAGTCTCTACCGCTCCTGTCCGGAAAGAGACAGTCACCCAGGCACCTCTGCATGACTGCCCTAAACAGCTCGAGGCCGTTTTTATCGTCAGCCTGATCGCCCGGTTCGGGATACCATCCGGTCCCGGGGCCTTGCTCACCTTTAGGGATTTGGCGATCTCGATGAGTTCCTCATTCGTAACCCTTGCCTCCTCCTCAACCTCTACACGGCTATCGTCGCTCACGGATTGGATGTTTGGCAGGTTGGCCGACCATCTCTGGTCTATGTCTGAGATACTGGAACGTCGGACGTGAGACTCGACCGCCCTCAGTCCCTCGATGATACGTTCCAGCATCGCTGGTGATCGCTCTGCAGGCGCCAGCGCGCCTTTAGTCTTGGCCATTACGATCTTGTAGGCGTCACCCCACGGATTTGTATTGGCACTCGCACATAGCCTATCGTCGTCCCCGTGGTTCTGTGGTTAGCGATGTCGGTCGGCTATCTCTTCCACATGGTTGTGATGTCGGGTTCGATTCCCGATCAGGTCGAGAAATTACCGGATTACCGGCCGTGCACCTCGGGCCTCCCCCTCTCTGCAGTCTTTGCTTTTGTGGCCTGCAGCACCGCACCGCCTGCATAGGGAGCTCCTGTCAAGCCCCTTGCAGCTAAAGGACTTGTGTCCTTGCTCGAAGCATCGAAAGCAGACCTCCGGCGGCTAGTAGATGCTGAGTGGGCACATTGACCAGCCCACTTTGAGCCTCGCTACCTTAAGCGCCTGGTTTCCGTCCACCGACGGAAGCGGTCTGGGTCCCTACTGGGCCTTTGCGCAGTCGAACTGCCTCTGGTGCCACAGCCACTTCGCACTGCTCCTTGAGGGCATCCACGACTTCACATGCCTCGGTGACCTCGTCCAGGTATTGAACTTGCAGGGTTACCTGCGACGTGAGTGCTCGAACCTGCACTCCATCTCCAAGCGCCTCTTGGGCCAACGCCCGATAGGCTGGGCCCTTGTTTCTGGCTTCTTTGCGGAGCTCAACGATCATTTCTCCCTTGCGGGATCGGCGGATGCTACGCACATCTGCCCCCAGATCTTTAAGCTTCGCGTCGCCTCTCATTGCCTTAAGGACTTCCGAGTACTTTGACTCTTCTGTCTTCAGGATGAGTGCACATCCACATGGTTGTGATGTCGGGTTCGATTCCCGATCAGGTCGAGAAACTTTTCGAGCTAGAAATTTTCTCGACTCAGCACTGGGGCACGGTGTATCGTTTAACTTATCCTACAACATGCGTCATGTACCGAAAACAATATCGATAACGAATTATCTCAACTAATCAAGTTGATCGAGACCGCATTAGCCCCCAGACTAGCGTGCGATATTTTGTGTGTGTACATAGCCTATCGAAGCAGGCCCTCTTGCTGGCCTTTATCGCACTCTTTAGCATCGATCTTGCAGAACTGAATGTTGCGTGGCGCTCTGTCCTCTCTTTTTCATTTCGGGCACACTGCATCCTCCGTCTTGCACGGAGGCACTCACTGCGAAGGTCAGCTCTCGCGTCCGTCCACCAGTAAGCCGGTGGCTTCACATTCTTAGGTTGGTGAGTCTTAGGCATGGTGGCGTTGCACGCCCGCGATAGCATGGCAACTAGTTGGTCAGCAGTCGGGCGGAGCCAACTGTCCCCCGCGCGCTCCCTTCTCATTGCCTCTTCGAATACCTCGGCATGGAAGTTCGATGTCTTTCACTTGCGAACGGTCGGTGTGTTGGCTCTACCGTCGCTTGCCACCTCTCGTTGTTGTGTACACTATAACAGACCAGCTGGTGGTCGCTATGAGTGTAGCCATCGTCTACCCTCCAGTTCGTGATCAGTCCTGGACTACAGAACGTCACATCGATGATCGACTTCGCGCCGTTTATACTGAAGGTGCTCTTTATGCCGACGTTGACCAGATCTATGTTGAGCTTCGCCGAAGCCTCCAACAAGATCCGGCCTCTCTGGTTTGTGCGTCGACTTCCCCACTCAGTTGCCCATGCGTTGAAGTCGCCCGCCACTACCAACGGTGATAGACCGATCAGGTCCACGGTGGCTCGGTCGATCATCCTTGCGAACTGCTCGGTAGACCAACGAAACGGAGCATAGCAGCTGCAGCAGTACACTCCGTTCACCTTGGCAACCGCGTATCTTTCGTTTGAGGTTGACACTACCTCCTGAACCGGGAACCTGCTCGTCGTATATATGGCCGCCATACCGGACTTGTCCGAAATCCAGTTACCGTTTCCTGAAGGAATACGGTAGAGGTCCGAGATTAAGGCGATGTCCGACAACGACTCAGTGACTGCTTGGTATAGCAGTTGCTTAGCCGCGAAACAGTGGTTCAAATTTAGCTGTGTCACTCTCACGCCCGTGGCTTGCTAGTCGGATTACCGGCCGTGCACCTCGGGCCTCCCATTATGTGCTTTGCGTCACGCTTTCCGGCGGACGCCAAGCACTTCGAGGGCTCTCTGCAGTCTTTGCTTTTGTGGCCTGCAGCACCGCACCGCCTGCATAGGGAGCTCCTGTCAAGCCCCTTGCAGCTAAAGGACTTGTGTCCTTGCTCGAAGCATCGAAAGCAGACCTCCGGCGGCTAGTAGATGCTGAGTGGGCACATTGACCAGCCCACTTTGAGCCTCGCTACCTTAAGCGCCTGGTTTCCGTCCACCGACGGAAGCGGTCTGGGTCCCTACTGGGCCTTTGCGCAGTCGAACTGCCTCTGGTGCCACAGCCACTTCGCACTGCTCCTTGAGGGCATCCACGACTTCACATGCCTCGGTGACCTCGTCCAGGTATTGAACTTGCAGGGTTACCTGCGACGTGAGTGCTCGAACCTGCACTCCATCTCCAAGCGCCTCTTGGGCCAACGCCCGATAGGCTGGGCCCTTGTTTCTGGCTTCTTTGCGGAGCTCAACGATCATTTCTCCCTTGCGGGATCGGCGGATGCTACGCACATCTGCCCCCAGATCTTTAAGCTTCGCGTCGCCTCTCATTGCCTTAAGGACTTCCGAGTACTTTGACTCTTCTGTCTTCAGGATGAGTGCACATCCACATGGTTGTGATGTCGGGTTCGATTCCCGATCAGGTCGAGAAACTTTTCGAGCTAGAAATTTTCTCGACTCAGCACTGGGGCACGGTGTATCGTTTAACTTATCCTACAACATGCGTCATGTACCGAAAACAATATCGATAACGAATTATCTCAACTAATCAAGTTGATCGAGACCGCATTAGCCCCCAGACTAGCGTGCGATATTTTGTGTGTGTACATAGCCTATCGAAGCAGGCCCTCTTGCTGGCCTTTATCGCACTCTTTAGCATCGATCTTGCAGAACTGAATGTTGCGTGGCGCTCTGTCCTCTCTTTTTCATTTCGGGCACACTGCATCCTCCGTCTTGCACGGAGGCACTCACTGCGAAGGTCAGCTCTCGCGTCCGTCCACCAGTAAGCCGGTGGCTTCACATTCTTAGGTTGGTGAGTCTTAGGCATGGTGGCGTTGCACGCCCGCGATAGCATGGCAACTAGTTGGTCAGCAGTCGGGCGGAGCCAACTGTCCCCCGCGCGCTCCCTTCTCATTGCCTCTTCGAATACCTCGGCATGGAAGTTCGATGTCTTTCACTTGCGAACGGTCGGTGTGTTGGCTCTACCGTCGCTTGCCACCTCTCGTTGTTGTGTACACTATAACAGACCAGCTGGTGGTCGCTATGAGTGTAGCCATCGTCTACCCTCCAGTTCGTGATCAGTCCTGGACTACAGAACGTCACATCGATGATCGACTTCGCGCCGTTTATACTGAAGGTGCTCTTTATGCCGACGTTGACCAGATCTATGTTGAGCTTCGCCAAAGCCTCCAACAAGATCCGGCCTCTCTGGTTTGTGCGTCGACTTCCCCACTCAGTTGCCCATGCGTTGAAGTCGCCCGCCACTACCAACGGTGATAGACCGATCAGGTCCACGGTGGCTCGGTCGATCATCCTTGCGAACTGCTCGGTAGACCAACGAAGCGGAGCATAGCAGCTGCAGCAGTACACTCCGTTCACCTTGGCAACCGCGTATCTTTCGTTTGAGGTTGACACTACCTCCTGAACCGGGAACCTGCTCGTCGTATATATGGCCGCCATACCGGACTTGTCCGAAATCCAGTTACCGTTTCCTGAAGGAATACGGTAGAGGTCCGAGATTAAGGCGATGTCCGACAACGACTCAGTGACTGCTTGGTATAGCAGTTGCTTAGCCGCGAAACAGTGGTTCAAATTTAGCTGTGTCACTCTCACGCCCGTGGCTTGCTAGTCGGATTACCGGCCGTGCACCTCGGGCCTCCCATTATGTGCTTTGCGTCACGCTTTCCGGCGGACGCCAAGCACTTCGAGAGCTCTCTGCAGTCTTTGCTTTTGTGGCCTGCAGCACCGCACCGCCTGCATAGGAAGCTCCTGTCAAGCCCCTTGCAGCTAAAGGACTTGTGTCCTTGCTCGAAGCATCGAAAGCAGACCTCCGGCGGCTAGTAGATGCTGAGTGGGCACATTGACCAGCCCACTTTGAGCCTCGCTACCTTAAGCGCCTGGTTTCCGTCCACCGACGGAAGCGGTCTGGGTCCCTACTGGGCCTTTGCGCAGTCGAACTGCCTCTGGTGCCACAGCCACTTCGCACTGCTCCTTGAGGGCATCCACGACTTCACATGCCTCGGTGACCTCGTCCAGGTATTTAACTTGCAGGGTTACCTGCGACGTGAGTGCTCGAACCTGCACTCCATCTCTTAAGGACTTCCGAGTACTATGACTCTTCTGTCTTCAGGATGAGTGCGTCGCCCTTATTTTTAACTTTCTTCGTCGCAGGATTTGTAACCGGGTGCGGGTTTTTGGCCACCATTTTTTGGTTCCTACCCCTTTCCGGAACCGTTACCCACGGGTTACCTGAAGCCTTTTGCTCCTTGGCTGCCACCGTGGGCATTGTTTGCGCCACTCCTTCGCCGGTCTGAGGGCTGTTTGCGATTAAACGCTTCTTGGTACCCCCGGGGGCCGTCTCTCCCGGGGACTGTCACGTTCGTTTGGCAGCTGGCACTGCAACTATGACACCCCCGACCGGCGCAAGTCAGGAAAAGACATTTGATCCTACTCCTGCCTGGTTCCCACCAGGCAATGGACTCGGAACGTACTGGAAGGCCTGCCAGGTTTTACGGGACGGAGACCCCTGCACCGCTTGTAATCTCGCCGTTTCAAGCCGTTGTCACACGACATTACTAAGGGAGCTCGGCGCAGGTGCCAGCCCAAAATCGTGGTACGAAAACGAAATCCGACTCGTATCCTATAGCGATGCGACCAGTTGCCGTAATTGGGAACATTACTGGCATCAGCCCCAATGGGCGGGGGCGGTATAGTGCATTTGGGTGGTGGGAGCGGCACTACTCGCTCCGTCGGAGCTGCTTCCGTACAGTGTGGCTTTTGCGAGAATTCAGCGGCCCAATGCCTGAATCTCGCCACAACCTAGGCTAGCTCCCGCTGATGGTCCGGGACTGCTTGCTAGCAGTGAGTACTTCCGTGGTCTTCGGTAATCGCCAATTACCGACCCGTGGTGGCATACAGCTCTGCCTAATAAATATATATATTATTTATATATATATATATATATATATATATATATATATATATATATATATATATATATATATATATATATATATATATATATATATATATATATATATATATATATATATATATATATATATATATATATATATATATATATATATATATATATATATATATATATATATATATATATATATATATATATATATATATATATATATATATATATATATATATATATATATATATATATATATATATATATATATATATATATATATATATATATATATATATATATATATATATATATATATATATATATATATATATATATATATATATATATATATATATATATATATATATATATATATATATATATATATATATATATATATATATATATATATATATATATATATATATATATATATATATATATATATATATATATATACGTTATGAAAAGACGAGCCCAGCCGACCATGCCAACACGCCGCATCGATCGACCACAGCAACCGATGCGCCAGGGAATTGATGAGCCAGGAGAAACCAGCGTAGCAACAGCCAGGGTAACTACATCGAGACGACCAACGCCAACTTGCCCCATCGATCGGACGCAACGATCGATGCACCGTAGAAATGATGAGCCAGGAAGAATCCAGCGTAGCAACAACCCAGGAAGGCAACGTAGACACGACCAACGAGTACCAACGTGGAGGACCCATCGAACGATATTGGTTGTGCTGACTAGGTAGATTTAGTTAATAAAAGGTTTAGCGATAGGAATATCGAGTTAGTCTTAAGCGTGCGTTCTACTGTAATCGGTCTTAAACGTGAATAAATATTTTTTATAATACTCGTAACCATTCGAGCATTACTGGCGCAGTCGACGGCAAGTGCGTGGAAGTAGTGAAACGCTAAATTTCCTAAGTGCGAATTAAGGAAAAGACTTAGTGCGAAAAAAGCAGTGCTAAGTGAACCGGAAAAAATACAAGTCCAAATGAAAATTAGGACTTAGTTAAACAAACCAAAAGTGACTATCAAGTGATATCGCAAATAAAAGCTGCACTTAGTGAAAATAAGCGCAGTTTTAACAAATAAAAGCGCTTGGAAACAGAGCACCTCACGAAAGCCCAACCCGAGCAACATTCATCGAGAATAACCGGATCATCGGCGAAGCCACTGGTGAGCGCATATCACTCAGTTTGCGTGATTCGGAGCGACGGAAGGACCCACACACATCTACCTACAACCTACCAGAGGACCATACTTGAGACTCCAGATGATGCTGAAAGCATTTCTGTAAGTAAAACACTCTTAAACTAAATCTAAACATAATTCAATCGTCACTTTTCATCGAGACTAGTTGCCGATTGAATACCACATATCACAACGAAGTGTGTAAAACTCAAAATAAATTTGTGAAGCTAGTGCAATAAATATAACAGAACAGGAATTCCAATTTGTAAAGATTAAAAAAAAAAAAGACGGAGATTTTTTCATTAAAGAAGAAAAGCACCACGAAAACTTCACCATATTATCAGGCCTCTATAAGAGTGAGAATAATTTAGCCTTCATAGCAGTGCAAAATCATACCAAGTCCCCAATAGAAATCAACATAAACCAACTTCAAGCTAAAGCTGACAAATGCGAATTCTTTAGAAAGGAGGTTCAATTTTTAGGACACACCGTTTCAGAAGACGGAGTACGGCCAAACGAGGATAAAATTAAAAGTATCAGATCATGGCCAATACCTAAGAATGAAAAAGAGGTTAGACAGTTCCTCGGAACCTTAGGATATTACAGGAGATTCATCAAAGATTTCGCCAAACTAGTAAAGCCTTTGACGAGCCTGTTAAGAAAAGATAAAGAATTCGAAATCACTCCTGAAATCAACGAATGTTTTCAGAGATGTAAACAAATATTAATAAGGGACCCGATACTTATGTATCCGGACTTCTCCAAAGATTTTATTTTGACAACCGATGCAAGCGATTACGCAATTGGAGCTGTTCTTTCGCAGGGCACACCTGGAAAAGATCGTCCAGTAGCATACGCATCAAGGACATTAAATAAAACTGAAGAGAGATATAGCACAACAGAAAAAGAACTATTAGCCATTGTATGGGCGGTAAAGCATTTTAAACCGTACCTATACGGACGAAAATTCAAGTTGGTGACAGATCACAAACCATTAATCTATTCCCTTACGAACACAAATGACAAGATAGTGAGATGGAAGTTAAACCTAGGAGAATTCGATTATGAAATCGAATATAAACCGGGCAAACAGAACGTCATTGCAGACGCACTATCAAGAATTAGAACCGAAACAAACGAAGAAGTCAACGTTAATACCTCAAGCGACGACTTAGAAACGGTCCACTCAGCGGACACTAGCGATGACTACTTTATAAGTTGCACGGAAAGACCAATTAATCTGTTCAAAACACAATTGATCTTTAAAATTGGCAATATAGATACCGATCTTCATGAAGAGGTTTTCACAAAATATCACAGATATACAATTGCTAGACCTCAATATACAGAGGTTGATATGGTGAACATCTTCAAAAACTATCTGAACCCCAAAGGAGTTAACTGCATAAAAGCTCCAGTTTCACTGCTACAATTAATTCAAGAAACCTATAAAACACATTTTTCCACTAATAAAATTTTCAAAGTATTTATTTCAGAGAAGCTGCTAGAAGACATCCGTCTAGATACCGAGCAAGATGAACTTATCGAACAAGTCCACGAATTTGGTCACAGGGGGATAAAGGAAAATAAGAAACAGATTCTCCAAAAATACTTCTTTCCCGAGCTTGAAAGGAAGCTGAA
Source organism: Wyeomyia smithii (assembly GCF_029784165.1). Lineage (NCBI taxonomy): Eukaryota > Metazoa > Arthropoda > Insecta > Diptera > Culicidae > Wyeomyia > Wyeomyia smithii. Next base: position 163,971,948 of record NC_073696.1, on the reverse strand, counting down.
AATTTTTATCACATCCTGTGATATTTGCAAACGTAGCAAATATGACAGAAAACCTCCAAAACTGATACAAAGAAGTACCTTTGGTGAAACTGTTTTTGACAGAATCCATATCGACGTCTTTTTCATGAAAGGTCATAAATGGCTCACAATCGTTGATTCATTTTCCAAATTCGCGAATATAATTGCACTCGAAACAAGAACCATTATTGACATGAAAAAAGCAATAACGGATCACATTAGACAGTTTGGAAGACCTGTAACGATTGTGTGCGATCAAGAACCTTCCTTTAAATCCATTGATTTTATCGGATTCCTAAACGATTTAGGAATAGTCGTTCATCACGCTAGTTCCTCCGAATCGAATGGCATTGTTGAAAGGTTTCACTCAACATTGATTGAGCTGTACAGAACTTTACACGCGAAGTACAAAGATTTGGCATTAAACGAAATAATGAATATTTTAACCGACATTTACAACAATACTTTTCATTCGGCAATTAATCAAAAACCACGCGATGTAGTCTTTAACAAAACAAATATTACAAATAGCGAGGAAATCGCAAGAAATTTTGATAAAATTCAATCCGCGATAAAAGTTGAACTCAATAAGCGAAAGGAAGCACACGAGAATAAATTTGATAAAAATGAAACACCAAAAACTTTAAATATAAATGATAAAAAATACATAAAAATTGGTCAAAGACAAACCAAAGATCAAAACCTTTATAAAATTGCAACTGTTAAATCCAATGATGAATTCACTTTTACTGATGCAAACGATATTAAAATCCATAAAAACCGAATTAAAAACTAAACATTTAAACCATCCCTTTTTCCTTTCAGAATAATTTTCATCCACACAATCAATGCTACCACATACAAAGAAATTCCCAACAGCAATGGACTGGTTGCATTCAAAATCAAAACAGCAAGGATCAAAACTGGATATGACAGGACATTACACAAAATCAATCTTAGGTCGCTAGAAGACAACGTAAAATATATAGAAAAAAAATTACCCAGTCATTCAAAACAATTGAACACTTAGAACAAACTCTTGTAGAAAAAATTAAAGTAGCCAACGGAAAACTTAGGAGTTTAAATACACACAGAACAAAAAGAGCACTAATAAATGCACTAGGAACGGCTATTAAAATCATTGCAGGGAACCCAGATAATGATGATCTCGAAATCATACATAAAAGCTTAGGAGAATTGCAAACACAAGAAAACAAATTAGTCCGCAACCAAGTCCGACAAATTCAAATCAATGAACTTTTTAAAGACAAAATCAACAACATTACAGATGCACTTAGAAAAATCAGCCCCAAAATATCAAAAGAATATAATTCAGTACAAGGCTTGAGATCAGATTTAGAATTCATTAACCTTATTTGGAATACAGATAAAATTATTCATATTTTAGAGAACATCGAGGAACAGATAGAATTTTCTAGAATAGGCTTGTTAAACAAAAATATTCTTTCAGCAGAAGAGAAAATGTACATTTTCGATAAACTTGTAAACCAAAACCTTAAATTGAATTATTTAGACGAAATTTTTCAGTACAGCACAGCTAGTATCGGCATCAGCAAAGGACAAGCAGTTATACTCATCAAGACACCAATTCTAGACGAGAAGACGTACGACCTTTTGGAACTTCATACCTTGAAAATCAACGAAACACGAATCGACACTCATATCAACCTGGTTACTAAGCATGGCGATCTAATTTACTCCCAAACATCAAAATGCGATATATGCGAGGGTAACAACTTGGTGGAAGACGAATGTATCTACAAAATTTTAACCCATCAAACACCAACATGCCCGCTTGTAAAGACGAAACAAGCATTCCAAGTCAATGAAATTGTAAAAGGCGTTATCCTGATCGATACCTCCGAAAACACTGAAGTAAGAGACTCTTGTGGAAACTCGAAGATGGTACGGGATGCCACCATTGTAGAAACCGAAAACTGTACTATTAGAATTCGCAACCTTACATTCTCTGGAAGGCTTGACGTAGTTCAACAAGACGAGTATCTGGTTCCAATCTACAGCAAACCTCTACAAAACACATCTTACTCAAAAGATGACGAAGAAAACTTTATGCTTCGGATCCTGAACCTAGAAGAACTCAGCGAGATTCAAATATCTCTAAACCATACACAAAAACGGGTAACATATGGAGGTGTCATCC